>NC_139967.1:2014744-2252244 GCF_963993115.1 Abramis brama | reverse complement strand
ATTATGTGACACTGAAGACACACTCATACACTCACTCATACATCACAGGAATAAATGACACTTTACTAGGCTGTATATTCACAGTTATTTTAAATCATAACAATATTACTGATTCTACTGTATTCTTGCTCAAATAAATGCAGCTTGAGCGATGAAGCCTTAGATTTACTCCATGATCAATGATCTCAAATCTATCAGCAGCAACACTATAAACAGCGTTCTTCTAATAAAAGAGCTTTAAAATGTTCTCAGACACTCAGTCTCGTCGCCCGTGTATCCAGCGAGTGTGTGTGTGTGAAGGTTTTCTCCTCTTGTCTTGCAGAAGTTGGCGGCGGAGTGTCAGAGCGCGGGATACACTGGCACCCTGATCCCGTATAAGTGTGATCTGTGCAACGAGGACGAGATTCTGTCCATGTTCTCCGCCATTAAGACGCTGCATCAGGGAGTGGACGTGTGTATTAACAACGCTGGTCTGGCTCACAACGAACCTCTGCTCAGCGGAAGCACTGAAGGATGGAGGAACATGATCGATGTGAGTATCATTACTACTGACGTCTGAAGCCTCAGGAGAGACTGATCTGGAGACTTGCAGTATTACAATTACAAAACAGTAATGGATTGAATGTGTTTAAAAAAAAGAGAAGCTACATATGTACATTAGTACACATTAAATGGATCAGAAGTGACAGTAAAGACATTTATAATATCATGGTTTCCACAAAAATATGAACTGTTTTCAACGATGATGATAATCATAAATGTTTCTTGAGCAGCAAATCATCATTTTAGAATGATTTCTGAAGGATCTTGTGACACTCAAGACTGTAGTACACACACACACACTCACACACACACACACACTCTTACATATTAATTAGAATAGTGCTGCTTTTATCCATTACTTCTGCTCGCCTCTTCCACTTTAAACCTCATCCTTCCCTCGGGTCATTTTGACCTGAAACATTTAAATGTTAAACAAAAATGTAAATATTGAGGGTTCATCAGAGGGGTCCAAGACCCTTAGGACTTTTGTCGCACTTGAACCACGAATACGCACACATTTATTTTTATTTTTTTTAATGGATTCGAGGAGTTAACAAATCCTTCACTCGCGGGTCATTTTGACCCCCTTAGGAATGAATGGGATGCGAGGAATGCTTCAGTACACATAGAAAAACCTCAAAATGCTCAAAATTCAAACTAAAAATGCTAAATCTTTACCCAATAATGATTTTATAATGTCCACATGTGTATCTGAATGCATACTGAAGATAACTGACTTTAGGACCCAGAGGAACAGCTCATTTACTCCATATAGAGATATAAGGACATCTAGAGTCATGAAATATCATGTTATATTATTATTTTTCAACACGAGGTCGGCAAAGACACTCAATATAGGATATTTAGAGCTGAATTAAAAGAGTTATGCATGAAATTGTGAGTTATTTTGAATTTAAGTTCAGTGTGAGGAATATGTGCTGAAATTACTATTTGTTTATTATTTATTGATCGAATCTAGTAATTTAAAGGTAAATAAAAAAAATGAAAAAATTCTTTAAAAAAATTGCATTAAAAAAATAGAAAAAATATTATCAAGATGAAATTAAATAAGCTTTCTGGATTAAAAAAAAAAAAAGTATAATTTTAAGGCTTCGGGTCATTTTGACCCGCGAGGGAAAGATGTGTGTATAAAGTGCGAGGGAAGGATGAAGGTAAACACTTCAGCGAGTGCAGTTAAATGGATGAATGTGGGCACTTAAAAAACACTTCATTTAATTGTTTACTGCAGTTCTGTTCTTACTCAAAACCGCAGTATGAGCGACAGATGCATTACAGGAGCAATCCCGCAGCGCAGAGAGGGAAACGCATGGCTCGAGGTCAAGGGTCGAGTCCCAGGTCAACCATGAATTGATTACAAGCATTGGAAGTCACTTTGGATAAAAGCATCTGCCAAATGCACACAGTGAGAGTGAAGACTGTAGTCCGGTCCAGGAAAGATCAAGGAGAAATTAATTGCCAGTGTGCCATTTTTTATTTCTTTTTGCTTATGTGGAAGATAATGCATTGCATTCTGAGCGAGTTTGCATTGATAATCATTCATTCATTAAAATATGTGCCATAGTCTTTTCATTTCTCCTTTCTCATTAACCCATTTTTCCCCTTATCTAGTTATCAACTTTTTTTCTTCATTTTTTTTTTTTTTTAATGAATTCTTGAATTCACACACATTAATTTTAAGATTAAGACTTGCATTGCATTTCAAGGCATTTTATCAGTTCATGCATTCTCTCTGGGAATCGAACCCAAGACTGTGGCGTCGCTACTAGAGCCACGCTTTACCGTTTGAGCTTCAGGAATGATATTGGGGTAGAATATGACCTGGATGTCACGTGATCTGGATCTTTATCATCCACTCATTCACCATGTGCAGGTAAACGTGCTCGCTCTGGCCATCTGCACGCGTGAGGCCTACCAGTCCATGAAGGAGAGGAATGTGGACGACGGACACATCATCAACATCAACAGGTACTGCACTCCTCAAACTCCTCAGACTGTGTGGAAAAACATCTCCACTTCATTCAACTGTAGAAAAATGAAGCCAAGTAGTGATCGTGAGGCGGAGCCATGGCATCAAGGTCCCGCCCACAATCCTCATTCGCAAGCACAGCTGTCAATCATGACGTTACACCCCAGTGTTCATAGCATCAAACAACGAACTAAAACCAAACGTATTTAGAAAACAAACACTTAAACATACGTCTGTGTGATAAGAACTACCTATAACTAAATTATTTGAAGTGTAATTTAATTTTTTAGTTTGGCTCACATCCCATTGGATTTCATGGAGAGGGCGGGGTTTATGACATACACTGCAACCGGCCACTAGGGGGCGATCGAGACGCTTTAGCTTCACTTTCAGGATGCATTTTTGAGCCCTTTAACACACAAGTCCATCCATCCATCCATCCATCTTCTTCCGCTTATCCGGGGCCGGGTCGCGGGGGCAGCAGTCTAAGCAGAGATCCCCAGACTTCCCTCTCCCTAGACACTTCCTCCAGCTCTTCTGGGGGGACACCGAGGGGTTCCCAGGCCAGCCGGGAGACATAGTCTCTCCAGCGTGTCCTAGGTCTTCCCCGGGGTCTCCTCCCAGTGGGACGCGCCCGGAACACCTTCCCGGGAAGGCGTCCAGGAGGCATCCGGAACAGATGCCCGAGCCACCTCAGCTGACCCCTCTCGAGGTGGAGGAGCAGCGGCTCTACTCTGAGCTCCTCCCGAGTGACCGAGCTTCTCACCCTATCTCTAAGGGATCGCCCAGCCACCCTGCGGAGAAAGCTCATTTCGGCCGCCTGTATCCGGGATCTTGTCCTTTCGGTCATGACCCAAAGCTCATGACTATATGTGAGTAGGAACGTAGATTGACCGGTAAATCGAGAGCTTCGCCTTGCGGCTCAGCTCTTTCTTTACCACGACAGACCGGTACATCGACCGCATTACTGCAGAAGCTGCACCGATCCGTCTGTCAATCTCCCGTTCCATCCTTCCCTCACTCGTGAACAAAACCCCAAGATACTTAAACTCCTCCACTTGAGGCAGGAACTCTCCACCAACCTGAAGTGGGCAAGCCACCCTTTTCCGACTGAGGACCATGGCCTCGGATTTGGAGGTGCTGATTCTCATCCCAGCCGCTTCACACTCGGCTGCAAACCGTCCCAGTGCATGCTGAAGGTCCTGGCTTGATGAGGCCAACACGACAACATCATCCGCAAAGAGCAGAGACGAAATCGTGTTGTCACCAAACCTGACACCCTCCGGCCCCTGGCTGCGCCTAGAAATTCTGTCCATAAAAATTATGAACAGAACCGGCGACAAAGGGCAGCCCTGCCGGAGTCCAACATGCACCGGGAACAAGTCTGACTTACTGCTGGCAATACGAACCAAGCTCCTGCTTCGGTCGTACAGGGACCGGACAGCCCTTAGCAAAGGGCCCCGGACCCCATACTCCCGGAGCACCCTCCACAGGCTGCCACGAGGGACACAGTCGAATGCCTTCTCCAAATCCACAAAGCACATGTGGACTGGTTGGGCAAACTCCCATGAACCCTCTAGCACCCTGTAGAGGGTATAGAGCTGGTCCAGTGTTCCACGGCCTGGACGAAAACCACACTGTTCCTCCTGAATCCGAGGTTCTACTATCGGCCGGATTCTCCTCTCCAGTACCCTGGCATAGACTTTCCCAGGGAGGCTGAGAAGTGTGATCCCCCTGTAGTTGGAACACACCCTCCGGTCCCCCTTCTTAAAAAGAGGGACCACCACCCCGGTCTGCCATCCCAGAGGCACTGTCCCCGACTGCCACGCGATGCTGCAGAGGCGTGTCAGCCAAGACAGCCCCACAACATCCAGAGACTTGAGGTACTCAGGGCGGATCTCATCCACCCCCGGTGCCTTGCCACCGAGGAGTTTCTTGACTACCTCTGTGACTTCAGCTTGGGTGATGGACGAGTCCACCTCTGAGCCCTCAGCCTCTGCTTCCTCAATGGAAGACGTGACAGCGGGATTGAGGAGATCCTCGAAGTATTCCTTCCACCGTCCAATGACATCCCCAGTTGAGGTCAACAGCTCCCCACCTCTACTGTAAACAGCGTTGGTAGGGCACTGCTTCCCCCTCCTGAGGCGCCGGACGGTTTGCCAGAATCTCTTCGAGGCCAGCCGATAGTCCTTCTCCATGGCCTCACCGAACTCCTCCCAGGCCCGAGTTTTTGCCTCCACAACCACCCGGGCTGCAGTCCGCTTGGCCTGCCGGTACCCGTCAGCTGCCTCAGGAGTCCCACAAGCCAACCAGGCCCGATAGGACTCCTTCTTCAGCTTGACGGCATCCCTTACTTCCGGTGTCCACCACCGGGTTCGGGGATTGCCGCCTCGACAGGCACCGGAGACCTTACGGCCACAGCTCCGAGTGGCCGCTTCGACAATGGAGGTGGAGAACATGGTCCACTCGGACTCAATATCTCCAGCCTCCCTCGGGATCCGGTCGAAGCTCCGCCGGAGGTGGGAGTTGAAGATCTCTCTGACAGGAGACTCGGCCAAACGTTCCCAGCAGACCCTCACAGTACGCTTGGGTCTGCCGAGTCTGTCCAGCTTCCTCCCCCGCCATCGGATCCAACTCACCACCAGGTGGTGATCAGTTGACAGCTCCGCCCCTCTCTTCACCCGAGTGTCCAAGACATAAGGCCGGAGGTCAGATGAAACGACTACAAAGTCGATCATCGACCTACGGCCTAGGGTGTCCTGGTGCCACGTGTACTGATGGACACCCTTATGCTTGAACATGGTGTTCGTTATGGACAAGCTGTAACTAGCACAGAAATCCAATAACTGAACACCACTCGGGTTCAGATCAGGGGGGCCGTTCCTCCCAATCACGCCACTCCAGGTATCACTGTCGCTGCCCACGTGGGCGTTGAAGTCCCCCAGTAAAACGACGGAGTCCCCAGTCGGAGCACTTTCCAGCACCCCTCCCAGAGACTCCAAGAAGGCCAGGTACTCTGCACTGCCGTTTGGCCCGTAGGCACAAACGACAGTGAGAGACCTATCCCCGACCTGAAGGCGCAGGGAAGCGACCCTCTCGTTCACCGGGGTAAACTCAAACACATGGCAGCTGAGCTGGGGGGCTATAAGCAAACCCACACCAGCTCGCCGCCTCTCACCATGGGCAACTCCAGAGTGGTGAAGAGTCCATCCTCTCTCTCGTGTGGTTCCAGAGCCCAAGCTGTGCGTAGAGGTGATCCCGACTATCGCTAGTCGGAACCTCTCAACCTCACGCACAATCTCAGGCTCCTTCCCCGCCAGCGAGGTGACATTCCACGTCCCTAGAGCTAGTTTCCGTGTCCAGGGATCGGGCTGTCGAGGCCCCCGCCTTCGACTGCCGCCCGATTCTCTAAGCACCGGCCCCTTACGGTCCCTCCTGTAGGTGGTGAGCCCACGGGAAGGCGGCCCCACGTCGCTCCTTCGGGCTGAGCCCGGCCGGACCCCGTGGGGGTAGGCCCGGCCACCAGGCGCTCACATACGAGCCCCAACCCCAGGCCTGGCTCCAGGGTGGGGCCCCGGCTGCGCCATACCGGGCGACGTCACGGTCCTTGGAATAAATTTCTTCATAAGGGGGGATCTGAACCGCTCTTAGTCTGACCCGTCGCCTAGGACCTGTTTGCCTTGGGAGACCCTACCAGGGGCATATAGCCCCGGACAACATAGCTCCTAGGGTCATTCGGGTACTCAAACCCCTCCACCACGTTAAGGTGGCAGTTCAAGGAGGGGTCATGTCACCTTTATTTATATAGCGCTTTTTACAATACAGATTGTCAAAAATGATAACACACAATGAAATGATAACACACACACACACACACACCCCTGAGGCTGTTGTTCATCTCTCTGGCAGTATGGGAGGTCACAGGATGGTGCCCAGCGCTGACGAACACTTTTACTGCGCCACCAAATACGCTGTGACCGCGATGACAGAAGGATTGAGGCAGGAGCTACGGGAGGCCAAAACACACATACGAGCCACGGTGAGCACACACACACACACTCTCACATTCCACACACGCAAACCGGGTCTTGACCCTCAAATAGGCCTTGAAAGGGCTCTCAGAAAGTGAGGAATGGCCAAAACGTCCTCACTTTACTCTCTTTGTCCTCACTCTGATGGTCTAAAACTCAAACCGGTCCACACACTTCAAGTCAGCTTTATTTCTATAGCGCTTTATACGATACAGATCGATTCAAAGCAGCTTTACAGAAAATAATGAAAAAGATGTACTAGTTCACACTCACAAACACACACACACACACACACACACACACACAAAGATAGTTATACGAGTACACACACTCATACACACACACTCATAGTCATACACACAGACACACTCACACTCACACATACATACACTCTGGACACACACACACACTTACACACTCACTCACACACACTCACTTGCTCGTACACACACACACTCAGACACTGACACAGTCACTTGCTTGTACACACATACATTTACACACACACACTCATACACACACACTCACACACACAAAGATAGTTATACAAGTACAGACACTCACACACACACTCATACATGCACACACACACACACACACACAAAGATAGTTATACAAGTACACACACTCACACACACACTCATATACACACACACACACTTATACAAACACTCATACACACACACTCATAGTCATACACACAGACACACTCACAATCACACATACATACACTGGACATTCACACACACACTTACACACTCACACACACACACACTTACACACTCACTCACACACACTCACTTGCTCGTACACACACACACTCAGACACTGACACAGTCACTTGCTCGTACACACATACATTTACACACACACACTCATACACACACACTCACACACAAAAAGATAGTTATACAAGTACAGACACTCACACAAACACTCATACATGCACACACACACACTCATATACACACACACACACAAAGATAATTATACAAGTACAGACACTCACTCACACACACACTCATACATACACACACACACACTTATACAAACACACTCACACACACTCACTTACTCATACACACACACACTCAGACAATGATACAGTCACTTGCTCGTACACACACACACACGCACTCAGACTCAGACACTGACAGTCACTTGCTCGTACACACATACATTCACTCACTCACTCACACACACACACACACACACACACTCAGACTCAGACACTGACACAGTCACTTGCTCGTACACACATACATTTACACACTCACACACACACACACACGCATACACACACATACACACATGCTGGTATGCATAATTTAGATCATGGTCTCCCAAACAAAAAAGCTAATAATTAATTAAATACTAAAAAAGGAAAATTACGACAAAGATGAAATATTTTTAAAATGACAAACTTGTTTTTAAAAGATGAAATGTTTTAAGTCAATCACAGCAATATTTATAAACCTTGTCCTTTCCCTAGAGTATATCACCTGGAATAGTGGAAACTGAGTTTGCCTTCCGGCATCACAACAGCGATCCAGAGCGAGCTGCGGGTGTGTATGAGAGTATAAAGGTAAAGAGATGGCGTGTGTGTGTGTGTGTGTGTGTGTGTGTCTCTTCATACGTGTCCAGATGAGTCACTGCATCACGGGTGTTTGTCTTCTACAGTGTCTGAAAGCAGAAGACATCGCCAGTGCCGTCACATACGTCCTGAGCGCGCCTGCTCATGTTCAAGTGAGTCCACAGTAAATATATACAATACCTGCAGTTATTTGATCAAAATACAGTAAAAATTGTGAAATATTATTCCAATGTAAATCATCTGTTTTCTGTGTGAATATATAGTAAAGTGTAATTTATTCCTGTGATCAAAGCTGAATTTTCAGCATCATTACTCCAGTCTTCAGTGTCACATGATCCTTCAGAAATCACTCTAATATGATGATTTGATGCTCAAGAAACATTTATGATTATTATCAATGATGAAAAAACATTTTTTCAGGATTCTTTGATGAACAGAGAGCTCAAAAGAACAGCGTTTATTTGAAATAGAATCTTTTGTATCATCTTAAATGCTCTTATTTTCAAAAGTATTCATTTCTTTTAAAAAAACAACAACAATATTTTGAATTGTACTTTATAACAGTTTCCACCAAAAAAAATATATTGAGCAGCAAAAACAAAACATTAAAAAAACTCAAACCGCTAGTTTATATACATGCATTCACAAATTGTGGATCCATGATTTGTGTGGGTGATAATTTAAATAAAATCACGTATATGCAAATAGTTAATAAACTATGCCATGATTTTTTTTTTTGTGCAGCACATTAAAATTACTAGTTTGCTTGTGTTAAAACTGTGGTTAACACTTTAGTTTAGGGTCCAAATCTCACTATTAATAGCTGCTTATTATCATGCATATTTCTAGGAGTAATACTTCTAAAGCACATATAAATGCCTTATTCTGCTTGATCATATTCTACATCCCTTAATCCTACAATGCCTAACCTTAACAACGACCTTACTAACTATTAATAAGCAGTAATTATGAGTTTATTGGGCGAACGTCGTAGTTAATAGTGAGAATTGGACCCTAATTTAAAGTGTGACCAAACTGTAATCCAGATGGATGGAAATATAACATGCAATTCAAATGCATAAATCCTAATTGTATGCTGAACTATTTTTTGAGTGAATATCCTGTTCAGACAGACAAATCAAATCAGAGCCTCATCATCACTCATGATCGATATTCTCTCAGCTCTGCAAAGATATTGCATTCGTCAAATGTAATAAAGGCGTTGCTCTGTGTTCCCTCAGATCGGTGACGTGCAGATGCGGCCGGTGGAGCAAGTGTCGTAGGAACGGGAACGGGAACTGGCGAGACCTGCTGGACAGAACATGCACAACACCTCGTTTTTAAAGAACTGATTGAAGGGAATTGGTTTGGGTTTGCAGATCACCGGATCACATCTGAGAACGTGACGCGCGCGCGTTCGGGAGCGAGCCGGAGAGCGCGATTACCTCAGATTAAATGTACAGATGCACACGATCTGCCGCTGCTGGCTCATACAAGGGGAAACTTTCAGCCTTTTAATGCGGGAAACTGGAACAAAAGATGAAAAAGTGTTTCTGTTTGACACTGTCATCTGTGAACGCTCATACAGAGATGAGTATGCCATGAATTGCACATCATTTTGCTCTTTTTTTAATTTTATTTTTAGGTCATATTGCATATCTGTTAGTTTGAGAGTGTGTGGCGATTGTTGCTCGGTGCGGGTGAGGTGATGTTAATTACTTTATTAATTTTAGTCATACTTGAATTGTATGTAGATGTGGTTCTCATACCGTATTTACCGTGGATTGTATACCGTGCGTTCCTTTGAAGCGGCGAGGCTCGAGCTTTTATGAAATGAAATCAAGCGCATGATTTTCATATTTAAGGTAGAAGCCCGTTTGATTGCAGTCACACTCCGAATCAGGAACCCGATCAATGTTGGTTTTTACACTGTAGGTATGACACTGGCTTTGAGTATGGAAACACTGTAGTGAACACTTGAAAATAAATAATACTTGATATAATCTATTCTTACTGACTGAACATGATGATTATGGATAAATTCCTTTTCCTTTTCACTGTTTGTCACCTCAACGTCTCAAAAAAATCCAAAACTTGATCTTTTCGGTTGAACTCTTTTATATTTGGGAAATAGCCTTAATTTAACTATTCGAAGTTTAAATCAAATATGAAATAAATCAAATTCTCAGGAAACCTGTCCAGTTCTCATTTGCATGAAGATTAAGGACATTTATTTCTGACATTATTTCATGGAAAGAACGTTTTCCCCTAATTCTAATGACCATAATCCATTAGTATTTATTAATCATGGTACTATTTGTGTTGCTTTTATGCATATTTTATGTTTTGAAAAAAAAAAAATCATTAAATTGTTTTTAAATTTTTAATACAATTACAAAATACTGTAATGTAATATTTAAATTCTGAAGTATCTGAAGAAAATAATTTAATCAAGGTAAGTTTTCTATTAATCGCTTAATGTCCGTAATTGACATTAAAAAATAATGTCACAAGGAAAAATTGTTATTAAATAATTTTCTTTTGTTTTTAGGGTGAAATGTAACCTGGACATGTTTCTGTGAGATTCGCTCACTTTAATCTTATAAATTTACTATAGGGTGGAAACAATCAAGTCTTAATCTGAAGGTATTTTGAAACGTCCCTCTGTTATAATGTATAAATCCACATGAACTCTTGCCAATGTTAACGGTATTTGGTTTGTATATTTTTAGCATGGGTTAATTATGAATTTGCATGAATGTCAGCTTTTAACTCTTATAAAAACTGGAGATGTACAAAATAAGGAACTTTTACTGTAAAGGGCCGGTGGTTGAACACACTGAGGTTAAAGTTCAGCGCCTGGACCCTGAAGAGGAAGGCTTTATCTCATGTTGGACTGTCCTTCAATCATCACGCCCAGAACGGTTACAAAACACCTGATAATGACAATAAAAACACAATGGGCACAAATGACTCTCACGTTCTTTTTCTTGCCTTGGTCTGAGTTTGAGATCTTTAATTTGAATGATGTCAACATGACATTTTTTGCACTGTTGTGTAATGCACATACAGTAAACCTTAAAAGACAAGTGCTTATTTTTCTTTTCAAAATTTTAATGTGGATAAGTTTCATAAAAAAGGAACATTTCCAACAAAAAGCTGAGAAAATGGCGTTTTTGTCTGGACATTCAGAACGATGATCAAAACGTACAGTTGCAGTGTTTTTCTCTCTTCCTGGGTTCCACATTTCATTATGCAATTTTTGATTGATATGCTGTTTAATATTTGATGATTGTGTTATTTTAAATGTGCATCAGCAATCTGCTAATGCTTATTTCTATACTCTCTGTCTTTTCAGGAGATTCAGTTCTAGGTACAAAATAGTTTGTTTCTGTCATAGTTGAGATAAATATACTTGTTAAAGCATTTCGGCTAATATCTCAGACAGATCTTCACTGATCCGGTCAATAATCCTCAGGCACGTTGACTGGATTTGATCAGTCTGGTTTCCAGCAGTCTGGTTGTAGTCCAGTATAGCAGATCATAAGTTAGTCTGGATTGGTGTTTTATTATCCGAGCTGATGATGGCGATGTTGGGGATCACCTCCATGATGGCTCCTTTCTGCTGGTAATACGGGCTCTCGGAGTCCTCGTCCAGAGAAAACGGTGTGACCGACTTTTTTAGTTTCTGAAACGAGAAAAGCACAAATCTGTATCTTCACCGATCCAGTGCTGATCATTTCACATATTTTCCAACATTGCACTGGAATGAAATGATCTCGGATTTACTTTGACATTATTATAATACTAGCAATTTATGAAATGAGTGAAAATTGTTTAAAAGTAAACATTGATTTAAACATAACATTTTGAAGTAGAAAGACTGAAATAGTATTTTCTTGTAAAATGTACTCTAGTAGGCTAATCTATCTTTAAAAAATATATATTTTTTTTACTGGATAGGCCGAAATATTCTTAAACTTTTAACTTCAAACTTACCTTTCAACATTTTCAACACTTGATCACAAGAAGTGACAGTAAAGACATCTATAATGTTACAAAAGATTATATTTCAAATAAAAGCTGTCCTTTTGAACTTTCTATTCATCAAAGAATCATGAAAAATAAAATGTATCACAGTGTCCACAAACATATGAACCGTTTCCAACATTCACTGTAAAAAAAAAAATCTGTTAAATTTACAGTAAAAAACTGGCAGTTGTGGTTACCAGAAGTTTACCGTAAAAAATACGGTAGCAGCATTTTAGGTTTTACAGATGTAACTTAAAATTTACAGTAATAAACCGTATTTAATTATCTGATATAATGTTAATTTACCGACTTATTAAAGTATTAATATCTGTTTTGTACCATTGTAATACACTGACAATCAACAATCACAGCAGTAATGAGTCACATGATCAATCAAAGCAGTTCTTCCACAAGAAAGTTAATTCTAATATAAATATATATATATATACACACCGGTATAGAAGCTGCACAGTTTCATTGACACAAACATTAAACAACCATCATGGTAACACACATGAAATTTTAAAAATACAATAAACATTAATTTAACAACATTAAATAACATAAAACCCTAATGTACATAACTGATTAGAACAAACTAAGAAAACTATGACGAAACAATGACAAAAATACATCAAATGTGAAGTGTCACGCAGGGAATTGTGGGAATGTCAATTTACGGTTTTTCACTGTAAATTATACAATGACTTGTTCGTTTTCACTTCCAAAAACTACATTTAACGGTATTTTACAGTAAAATTACATTAAATGTACCATTAGATCTATCACAGTTATTTACCGTATATAGTACGGAAACTTTCTGTTAACCAATTAACAGTTTTTCACTGTAGCATTTTTACAGTCTTTTACTGTTAAAATCAATCATTTTTAATCATAAATGTTTTTTGAGCATCAAATCATCATATTAGAGTGATTTCTGAAGGATCATGTGACACTGAAGACTGGAGTAATGATGCTGAAAATTCAGCTTTGATCACAGGAATAAATTACACTTTACTATATATTCACATAGAAGACAGCTATTTTAAATTCTAATAATATTTCACAATTTGTACTGTATTTTTGATCAAATAAATGCAGCCATGGTGAGCAGAAGAGACGTCTTTTGAAAAACATTAAAAAATCTTTCCAACCCCAAACTTTTAAATAAATGGCTCCAGCCAATGACCCATTGGAAGCCCAAACGGAGAGTGGGTCCAGTACCTGAGCGAAGGATCCGGGCAGAACCCAGAGTGTGTGAACGGCTGCTAGAGGAATCCAGATGATGGACGCTAGAGCGATGAGCCAGCCGACAGCCTGAGCCCACGGCGGGTACACGTAATCCTCGTATCGAGCCGGTTTAAACTGGATCACGGAGAACACCAGGATCACCTGGACACACACAAATCCCTCTCAGTCCCAACACCAATCCACCTATCACTGAGTCAGTCACTGAGGTTGCACTCACGGTTATCAGAACAGGACAGATCACCCACCAGCAGACCCTGAAGAAAATGTTGGGTCTTTTTCCCGTCATCTCTATTAAATTACTGGACAGACGATTCACACCTATTAAAACAGAGCTCAGGTTAACCAAGAAATTGCAATTTTACAATTTTGTTTCATGCTTGTTTTATTAACAAATTTTTTATTTTTATTTTTTTTACATTGTGAATAAAGAATCAGATGTTTCTCTCTCACCGTAGAGCCAACAAACACCAATCACTTCAAAAAATGCCAGGAACATGATGGACACGATCGCTGTGTAATGATCCATCAGCTGGAACACGTAGATCCCGACCTGAAGCAGAAGACCATGAGACGTCCATTAACTTCATCAGACACACTTCATCTGAACTTCACAATACAGACATAACTGCATCTGCAATCGTTTTATATTAAATATAGTTGAAATGGGATCATAATGAATGCATTATTAAAGTAATGCATTAAAAATGAATTTAAATATTATTTATTAAAGATTTTGTGAGCATATTGCATAGTTGTGCTTGGCATCAATTTGTTTTATTTGTGATTTGCCGACATAACCATAGAGAACCATAACATAACTGGTTATGTTGTAGCCAATGTTTGCTTTTTCCAGTCAGTTTTTTTTCTATGCATTCTTTTGCATAGTAAAATAAATCCTGTAGCTGTTGTTACCAAATATTTTCCCCAAATAATGTTGTCAGATTCAAGTTTTGTTCTTCCCTCATATTTAATATATATATATGAAGAGTTCAGATGCAAAAGCCTCTAAGTGCCATCTAAAATTTTCTTCTAGAATGATCATTTTTATTTTTATCATCATTTTTATCATCGTATATATAAGTTAAGTAATTTCACTTAAATGACAATTAATAGGTAATTTGCATTGCCATTTAAGTGAAATTACTGAACTTATATATACGATGATAAAAATGATGATAAAAATAAAAATGATCATTCTAGAAGAAAATTTTAGATGGCACTTAGAGGCTTTTGCATCTAAACTCTTCATATATATATATATATATATATATATATATATATATATATATATATATACACACACCCTCCATCACTTTTGTTCACTAGTGTATATACAAACACTTAATATCATTGCATTAGACAATACAATTTAAATGCAAGTGTCATTTATTTAAAATAAATCGTTAACAGTAAATCACTGCAAAGGTATTTCTAACTTCTTTTTACTTCTAAGCAAAGAACGAAAAGTATATCAGGTCTTGAATCACATTCAGTCTCTTGTGTTACGTGAGCATGAGTGTGTGAAGTGTCGCTAATAACAAGAGTTTCTCAATTCTACATACAGCACCTTTAATGTTAGTATAAAAGCTAAAAGTAAAGTAAAGTAAAAGTGATCATGTAACCTGCATGACATTAGGGATGCCCATGAGGAACGCCGCACCGCAGACTATGAGCACAACAAACTCCTTGCGTTTGAGGTGTTTCAGGATGGGTTTACTGTAACTGTCCAACAGACTGGTCACCATCACCTCCACCATGGCAAACTACAGAACACCAACACAACAACACCAGGTAAAGTTTAACAGTGTGTTTCTGACAAATGATTCCAACAGCATTCCTCCTGCAAACAATCATGCATGTGTCGCTAATGTTTTATCATGAACAGAGTGAATGAACAGCTCACATTTATAAATCACAGATGGAACAGTCTTCAGTCGTGATATAATCCTAAAGAAGACATGGCTTCATTTCACTCCAAAATACATATAAATTAGGGATGCATTATGGATATAAATTTTGGCCGATACCGATAACCGATAATTCTTTATATCTGAAAGCCGATAACTGATATATTGGCCGATAAATCTAAATCCAAATTTTCATGCAATTTTTGAGAGCCTGATTACAAAAAAAGTCTCACAATTAAAATCCATGTCCCACGCACACAATTATAATGATGTTTCATAATAATTGTATAGCTTATATGACAAACTTGTGTTGCATTTAACTGTATTTTCCTTTTTTGAAGTGATTTCAATCATATTTCAAGCACTTCAAATCCATCATGTTGAACAGTGCGCATCTGAAGAGTCTCAGCTGAAGGAAATAATACAGTATTTATCAACTTTAATATATCGGACAAATTTTCTTATCGGGCCGATAACGATAACATTAAAAATGATCATATATCGGCCGATACCGATATGGTGGCAGATATATCGTGCATCACTAATATAAATAATATTTTGCATAAAAAAAAAGATTTGTTCTTCTTTTGATCAAGGTTGAATACAGAATGACCTGGTTATGTTTTACAAATGTTTTGTGAGATTCACCCTCAAATGATCTCACAAGCAATGTTTAATCATCTATTTACAGTATAATAGGAGCAACTACTGCTGGAAATCACAAGTAGCATTAAAGAAAATGAAAGCAGATCATGTGAACTCGTCTCTTGTTATGCATTAACACTTTTAGTGTTTATGAATATAATAAAAGTTCATTGTAAGAACATCATCATGTTAGCATTATATAATGCCACATTAACCAGGTGTGTGTTAGTTAAAGAGTGTCGTCATGATACCTGACTGTCGAGGCCGAGGCAGAGTAACATGAAGAAGAAGAGAACGGCCCACAGAGGAGCGACAGGCATCGTCACAAAGGCTTGTGGGTAAACCACGAACACCAGACCTGGACCTGCATGGAGAATAATCATCATTCATCAATGCTATTCAAGTTATTTAGTTGCAAACATTATAAAAGTAAAGGAATCAACACTGAAATAACCCACCGTCCACTGCGATCTCACTGACTGGCACGTTCTGAAGATGAGACATGTAGCCAAACGCGGAAAAGATGACAAATCCAGCGAAGATACTAGTCAAGGAATTTGAGATGGAAATGGCCAGAGTGTCTCTACAGTGACGGGAATAAAAAAGGACGAATATGAGATTAAATCACTGTTAATGAATATCTTCTCTCCGCTCATTGAGCCCTGATGATATAACATTAAATACATGGCAGTATAAATTAATGAGAGCTATAAATGAATTATCACAGTGATCTTTGCTCTGGAGCGATATAGACAAATACAACTAGATTTTATATGACTTTCAGGAAAGTAGATTAGAGATGGTGTGTATGCAACAAGACACACAGGATTTAAAGTGGAGATGATAATAACACAGGTTGATCTTCTCGTACTTGAGGACATTGTTGTTGAAGTTGTTGTAGCTGGACATGGCCATCAGCGAGCCGAAGCCGATCCCGATAGAGTTAAAGATCTGAGCCGCCGCATTAATCCATACCTAAACACACACACATTACACAATGTTAATATGAAACACAGTCAAACATAATGTGGAACTGAATGACAACAAGCACAGCATTGTCTGTAGATCTACACACACATACAGTAGCTTTCCTTTCTCAATCATTCTCATCTTTACCATCATTAGGTTTTTAATTAGGGCTGCCAAATTTAACGTTAAAGGTCAGCTTAACGTAGGCATAAAGGTATGTCGTTTTTTTGTTTTCTTCAGAATTAAAGAAAATTAAATGAGTCGATACATCATCAATATCTCTTTCAAAGCATGTTTTTGTCTTACCCTGATTTACTACGGTAAGCCTGTGATAAGTATTTATATAAAACCTGTAAGGATGGTTTTCGCGGGAAATTACATACTCGTCCGTGTCTGTCTCGTCATATCCGTAAAGTAAAGTTGTGTGTGTGTGTGTGTCTGTGGCAAAGGTTAAGAAAGGTTGACATGGAGCCGCTAAATCTCAAATCTCAACCACTAGAGGGCCAAAAGTTATAACCTTTAATTTATGGTATTAATGCAGTTAATGACAATACATAAGTACACTGTAAAAAAGATTCTTACTTGCCATTTTTGTCTTGTTTTCCATTACAAATATAAAAATAAATAAATAAAGATATATTTACTGAAGAAGCAAAATGAAAAATGTCTCCAAATTAAGTGAGTTCTGCTTAAAAGAAGAACACTTTTCTGCCAATGGGGTCAGAAATTTTTTCTCCTTTGAATTAAGTTTCTTTTTCTGACCTCATTGGTAGATAATTGTTCTTGTTTTAAGCATAAAGTCACTTAATTTTTTTATACATTTTTCATAGAACAAGACTTCTTAAGACTTTCTTGAGTAAATGTATAATATGTAAAATAAGTCTCTGATGTCCCCAGAGTGTGTGTGTGAAGTTTTAGCTCAAAATACCCCACAGATATTTTTATATAGCATGTTAAAATCATCCGTTTTTGTGTCTGTCCCTTTAAATGCAAATGAGCTGCTGCTCCCGGCACAGGGGGCGGAGCTTCAAGAGCTTGTGTCCTTTTACCTCACACACACATGCACTGAAAATTTCAAAAACTTTTAGCCTTTTATGTTCAAACCGGAGTCAGACAATGATGGAGAGACTCAAGAAGAAGAGACAACATGTAGAAGCAACAGGACATTTCTGAATGGTTAGTTGATGAATTTATGAAGCTGATGTGTAGTTATCTTCTAGTCATTGATTGGCATATTCTGTCATGTTAATCTATAAATCGTGTTCAGGGGGCGGGGTTTATGTAAATTCTAGGGTTTGTGATGTCACTAACCCGGGAGGAATGTGGTGTAGTCTCTACCAGCCGTTTGTTGTAGTCCTTAAAAAGCGATTTCTTTAAAAGCAAATATCTCCCTTTGCTTTGAACTTTGAGCGTTGTAACTTTGCAGATGTTGTTTATGCTCAAACAGCAACATTACACACTAACTAAAGTTTGAAAAGTGAAATCATAATCAACCACCCCTTTAACAAAACAAACAAAAAAAGTATTTTAATGATAAATGATTGTAATGTATCATCAGCCCTATCTGTGATGTATCCCGCACCTCCACATTAAGGAGCTTGTCCCACTCGGGAATGATGAAGAATCGGATGCCGTCTATGGCTCCCGGCAGCTGCACGTTATTGATCAGCAGAGCCAGAAGAATCACGTATGGAAACAGAGCGGTGAAGTACACAACCTGTGACGAACAAGTGTAAAGATCAACTTACAAACATGTACATGGAAAATCTGGAGGAAAATACAGATAAAAGGATAGTAATTGAGGATAAGGTAGGACAGTATAAGGTGAGTTTAATTTTCATTAAAATAATATAATGCAGTGCATGACTATGATTGATGTATTTTCCATCTGTTCATGTCTTGCTGAATTTGCAGTAATGCATGGTATTTAGGAGATGGTAACATGATAATACCATGGTGTTCTTTGAAACACCTTGGGGGAAAAAACACATAAATGGGTAAATAAAAAATAAACTAAAAATTAAATATGATTAAAAAAATATATTTAATTTTGCATAAACATTTTACACATTGATAAGTGAACTTTTTTTTCCTCAATTGTTTATCACTTTGTATTTAATTTTATTTTACAGCCTAATCTAGAAGTTTATTTTATGTACGATTTATTTGTGTTTATGTGCTTTTTATTTATTTCTTTGAATGATCTGTCAATACCAGAAAAACTTTCAATTAGAAAAAAAAGATCTGCAGAAAACATGAAATCAGTATGTGAATGTGACCTGTGTTGTAAAGTAACTTTTAAAAGTAATTGCGTTACTCCCTATAAAAAAGTAACTAATTGTGTTACTTAGTTACTTTTTGTGGAAAGTAATGCGTTAATGTGTTACATTACTTTTTCTCACCTGGGCTGGGCTTTTTTGTTTGTTTTTTAATAACAAAAAAAATCTTTTTTTAGCAAATTTAAAGGCCCTTTCACGCTAAAAGTGAAATGAATAAGCCTCAGGCTGAAGCTAATGCAGATTGACACCTGTACAGTAGAGGGCGCTGCTCAAACAAACCGTTAAGTTAAGTTAAGTTAAGTAAAAAAAAAAAAAAAAAAAGAGACACAAATGTGATGTTAATCTGAAGTCAATCATGGTTGAATTGGATCATCAAAGGTCAGCAGCAAAGACGTTGTTTAATAAAGTGACATTAAATAAAGTATATTTGCGATATTTAACATATTTAATTATTGCAGGTTTGCGTAATATTCTAATTGTGCATTTCACTGAGGACAAGAGAGCTGTCAGTCAATAAAAGAGAAAACAAAGTAACTTGCTGAAGGGTTAATTTGCTGCAAAAGTAAAAAAAATTGTTGTAAATTTATAAGTAATGCATTACTTTACTAGTTACCTGAAAAAGTAATCTGATTACATAACTCGCGTAACTTGTAATGCATTACCCCCATCAGCATGATGATGACTGTTGTGTTCTCCGTCTGTTTATTCTCACCTTCCCGGTGGATTTGACCCCTTTAAAGATGCAGAGGTAGACGAGGATCCAGGCCAGCAGAAGCAGGAGGAAGAGCTCCCATCTCAAGACACCCGTCTCCTCCACGCCACTGGTCCTCTCCAGCACCTTAAAACTGACACACACACACACACACACAGCAGTCAACATCAGAACACTTCACTGACCAATCAAGCAAGGCCTTAAGCATGTATCGAGCAGTTTTTGTTGTACAAAATGTGTGTATATTTTAAAATATGCACACCTTCACTCTTAATCATATACTCAATATGCCAAAACATCACATTCAGTTATGAATTACATGAAATTTGACAAAAAAAGAAGCACTCTTCTGCATACTTTCAAAAAGTGCACTTATTATGGAAATAATATACTTTTAAATAATATGCTTAAGTGCAAACTGAATGTTTTGTTTTTGGACACTTATTTGCTGTTAAATGAAAATGTATTAAAATTAACATTAAATAATATTTAATGCAATTAGCTGAAGTTCTGACCCACTTCAGTAAGATGTTATATGATTATGTCTATTGTCTTTAAAATATGGTTAAAGTGTACTGCAGAATATACTGGTAAACTAAAATATATTTTGTCAATTCTATGACACGTTTAAAAAAACACACACATTTTGATCTTATATCTATAATTTAATATCCTAATGTCACATTTAGGACATGTATTAATGTATTAAAAAATGTATTAACTTTTAATGTAATCTCAAAAATAATCTCTTCATATGTTATTCAACACATCCAGTTACACACACATGTACTTGTACTTTTTAAAGCACAACAAAAGATTATTAAAACATAATCATTTAAAATATACTTTAAAGTAAAACTTTTAATTTGACATTATTAAAAAGTGCACTTCTTAAAGTGTGAAAGTGACTCTGAAGTTGTGGCCTTAAATTTCATTAATATTACATTAATTGCAAGTACAGATTTTTTATAAATACTCTAATAAAATTTGAGTGCACATTCATTGCAGTTAAGCACACTTTTCACAAGCGGTTGAGTCGTTTGCATCACTAGATATTGTTGGACGTTTAGCATTTCTATTGTAAAACATTAGTTAAAATGTTTCAATATTTAGCTACTTCCAGTAATCTGTCTTACCAGTAGACACTCTTTCACCCATGAAACTATAGTATCACTATATTGAATTCATGCACGGCTTGGTAAAGCCCCGCCTCCTTTGATTTGATTGGTCACCTCAATCATTTTGATATGATGAGAGCTGTTAGTCCACTGAGGCTGACCATCTAAATATCGAACTTTTAAAGTCCCCCTGTGGTGAAAATCCAGCTTTTAATGTTGTTTATGTGTCTATGTGGTGTATTTAATATGCTTTAAGACAAACCATGTGTAAATTCATAAGTCGACAGCATTGCTGAGTATTTCCTCCTTAAAACTGCAGTGAACCAAAGACAGTCTCAAAAACACGCTTTGAAATCGCTGGTGTTTCTGACGTCACAAACTACCTTGTAACCAATCAGATCAACGTGTGATCGTCAACCAGTGGATCTCTGAGCTGAGTGAGTGAGTGGAGGCGGGTCTCATTTGCATATTCATAGAACCGCGCATACTACATGAGGCAAGGGTGTCGAGTTACATTCAAGCTATTTTAAGACATAAAGATGTTTTTTTCAAGGAAAAAAACGTTTAAATATGTAATTTTGGTGAGTTTTAAGGGATTAAATGATTGACTTCCATCATTTTAACAACAAACAGAGCAGTGCATAATGGAGAGCAGCATCAAAAATATTAATATTGGGGGAACAGTTGGCAGTAGCTGCTTTGAAACAGTCTGTATTGCATAAAGTGCCATATAGATAAAGGTACCTTGACTTGATTTTTGTCTATGGTGGTTAAATGATTAAGTTAAGAAGAAGAGGGATGAACACACTTGAAGAACTGCTGGCTGGCGGTGGAGGACGCGGAGCTGTTGCTCGCCCGGTCGGAGCAGTTTGCCGTGTTCCACGTGTTATTGCAGTTTTCCCAGAGCAGCTCGCTTCGAAACGAGCTGAACATGTAGTACAGCGCCCATGTGATGATTATATTATAGTATGTGCACATGATGAAAGAGATGGCCACCGTTGCCATGCCAACACCTGGATAGATTGATTACAGGTTACTGACCTTTAGTCGGAACTGAATCATATATTCTCATATCAGTGAGTGACAGTTATGTCTGTATTGATCTGAGTCTGAAGGACTTGTTTGTTAAAACATTTCCATGGTGTTGTGCATTAACATATCTCAGGGATTTTAATGTCATGATCATGCATGCTGTGACCTTTCAGCAGGGGACAGGCTTTGGCGAGGGCCAGTACGGGTCCCCTTCGCAGGTACTGGCCCAGTGTCAGTTCCATGTGCAGTAGTGGGATCCCCAACACCACCAGCATGAGCAGGTACGGCACCAGGAACGCACCTGAGGACGACAGGAACCACAACAACACTTCACTGAGGAGGTGATAACAGCCAGTTCAGTTCAGTTCAGTTCAGTTCAGTCCAGTCCAGTCCAGTCCAGTTCAGTTCAGTCCAGTCCAGTTCAGTTCAGTTCAGTTCAGTTCAGTTCAGTCCAGTCCAGTCCAGTCCAGTCCAGTCCAGTTCAGTCCAGTCCAGTCTAGTTCAGTTCAGTTCAGTCCAGTCCAGTCTAGTCCAGTCCAGTTCAGTTCAGTTCAGTTCAGTTCAGTTTAGTCCAGTCCAGGGCAGGCCAGTCCAGTCCAGTCCAGCCCAGCCCAGCCCAGGTCAGTTCAGTTCAGTTCAGTTCAGTTCAGTTCAGCCCAGTCCAGTCCAGTCCAGTCCAGTCCAGTCCAGTCCAGTCCATTTCAGTTCAGTCCAGTCCAGTCCAGTTCAGTTCAGTTCAGTTTAGTCCAGTCCAGTCCAGTCCAGTCCAGTCCAGTTTAGTCCAGTTCAGTCCAGTCCAGTCCAGTCCATTTCATTTCAGTCCAGTCCAGTCCAGTCCAGTTCAGTTCAGTTCAGCCCAGTCCAGTCCAGTCCAGTCCAGTTCAGTCCATTTCATTTCATTTCATTTCAGTCCAGTCCAGTCCAGTTCAGTTCAGTTCAGTTCAGTTCAGTTCAGTTCAGTTCAGTTTAGTCCAGTCCAGTCCAGTTCAGTTCAGTTCAGTCCAGTCCAGTTCAGTTCAGTTCAGTTCAGTCCAGTCCACTTCACTTCACTTCAGTTCAATTCAGTTAAGTTAAGTCCAGTCCAGTCCAGTCCAGTCCAGTCCATTTCATTTCATTTCATTTCATTTCAGTTCAGTCCAGTCCAGTCCAGTCCAGTCCAGTTCAGTTCAGTTTAGTCCAGTCCAGTCCAGTCCAGTCCACTTCACTTCACTTCACTTCACTTCACTTCACTTCACTTCACTTCACTTCACTTCAGTTAAGTCCAGTCCAGTCCAGTTCAGTCCAGTCCATTTCATTTCATTTCATTTCAGTCCAGTCCAGTCCAGTCCAGTCCAGTTCAGTTCAGTTCAGTTTAGTCCAGTCCAGTCCAGTCCACTTCACTTCACTTCAGTTCAGTTCAGTTCAGTTCAGTTCAGTTCAGTTCAGTTCAGTTCAGTTCAGTTAAGTCCAGTCCAGTCCAGGGCAGGCCAGTCCAGTCCAGTCCAGTCCAGTTCAGTTCAGTTCAGTTCAGCCATATCATAACAGAAGCTTGTCAAACCTATCAGATGGTGATATAGAAAAACTTCTAAAATATAATTATATACGTATAATTATATATGTTATATATATATTTGGATTTATATATTCAGGCATATATATATATACACACACACACACACACACACACACACTCACACATATATATATATATATTTCCTGTTTGGCCCTTCATAAATAGGCCTATATAAAAAGGAAATCTGAATATATATACAGAATATATAAATGTAAATCCAAATATATAGTTATGAATATATAAATGATTAAAACTGAACCAGTGTATATATATATATACACACATTTTTAGATTACATTAGATAACACTAGTTACACGTAAGCATTATAGCAATATAAAGGTGTTCAGTGTGATCTGAGAGGAATTGCAGTGTCATGGTTGATCTTACACACCATTCCCGTTACAGATAAACTCATTCATCAACACTGTGGATGTGTGGTCATTCTAACGTTTACAGTCTGAAAGGTGAAGGTGAAACGGTTGAATAACAAACTCAGCTGTCATATAGACATGTGCATTGCTTCATAATGCCAGTGTTTCCACACCAAAGGGCCACTAATAATGTGTATTGATTAATTGGTAGACGTCCAAAGTGCCATGAGGAGAAACATGGGACAGCTTATGCTGGTCAGTTGTTTGGTTCTCTTTGTAAGTGATGATAAGCATTAGATAAGTTGTGCACTGCGAAAAATGCTTTCTTACTTAGTAATTGTGTCTTGTTTCCAGTCCAAATATCTAAAGATTCTTAAATCAAGATGCATTTACTACATGAGTAAAATGCCATAAGATATTATGTCTTCAAATTTAAGTGAGTTGTTGCTTAAAAAAGCTAAATGATCTGCTAACGGGGTCAGAAAAATAATCTTGTTTCTGTTTGAATTAACATAATTTTTCTGACCCCATTGGCTTTTTTTTAAAGCAACAACTCTCTTAATTTTGATTGATTTCCCCAGAAAACAAGACATAATATCGTATGGCATTTTACTCATCTAATAAATGCATCTTGATTTGAGAATTTTTAGATATTTGGACTGCAAATATTTTTTTAAAGCATTTTCCGCAGTGCGTGTCTCACCTCCACCGCTCCTATAGCACAGGTACGGGAATCTCCAGATGTTTCCCAGTCCCACCGCACACCCGATCCCAGCCAGAGTGAACTCGATCTGCCTGCTCCATGTGGGTCTGCCGGCCTCCTCGTCCACAGCCATGCTTATTCACAGGGATACAGGTGTGTGTGTGTGTGTGTGTGTGTGTGTGTGAAAGCAGACTGAGATTACAGGAGAGAGTCGTGGTGTAATGATTGTTGAGGTGCTGTAATGATTAGCTGGGAGGCGTGGGACAGGGACAAACCACTGCACGTGACGTGATGTTGCTTCTGCTTTTTCAGGGTTACATTGGTTTGTATCAAATCAAATCAAATCAAACTTAATTTATAAAGCACTGGAAAAAATTATATGAAGAATAAGTTATGACAACATACATATTTACATTGCTTTAACTCATCAAAATATTTAAGTTATACACCAATAAGTTCAACAAGATTTGAAGCCAATTTAAAATAATTTAAGTTGAAATGAGTTAAGTTGATTGCACTTAATTTGAGGCAGCAACTTTTTTTTTTTTTTTTACAGTGCACTTTAAAATTACCAAAGTGCTGTACAGAAAAAATAAACAATGCATACTTTATGTAAAGCATATGATACAGACAAAACAAATCAAGAGACATAAAACATAGTAAAAATAAAATAAACAAAGTGTCAAAACGTCAGGTGTCAAAGGCCAAGGAGAAAAGCGATTTAAAAGCAGACGGTGAAGAGGCTTGTCTAACGGGCAGAGGAAGATCATTCCACAGTTTAGGAGTGCAAATATTGTTATGCTTCTAATTTTTTTGTTTTTGTATTGAGAACGAAGCATATTGGACAAACAAGAATACATATAACCAAACACATCAGGGGTACAAATAAAAAAAACAAAAAAACATTGTATCTCTTCAACAGTTGCATTTCTCATATTGCTTTTGAGTTATTACTTTTAGATATTGTTTCTAAATGTATTTTAATGTCCGATCAAATAGAGGCATTTTCTCAGACCATTTGAGTTTCTGAATAAAATAACGAGCACATATAATAATTAGGCCTACATTAAAAATAAATATTTTTATCACCATCCAATGAGAAACACATCGACATCAAATCAGCGTCTAGATTAAAAACAGTCTTAGCTTCTTTTCTTTAATAATCTTTCAAATTTCAAACCTTAGGACATTCCCAAAATAAATGATTGTGCTCCGTAATGTTTTTAGTGGCTTCTCTACAAAAATGTGGACATTAACTTTAAAGCGCTGAACCGTAGGAAACTGATGTTCTTAGTTGTTTACCTGATGGATCAGGAGTCTCACACATTCATATAAAATAGCTCACTTATGCCTTGCAAAATCAGCTGGATTTTAGAGCATAGATGCATATGGATAACCATGCGAAATTGTGATTGTAGCGCCATCTCGAGGCAGAATTTGGTACTTAACCTCTAGATGGAATTTGCATTTTATAAACTTGTTATTTGTGTGCATGTTTACTTGTCAATCAAGCTGTCTTTATTTGTGGAGAAACTGAAAAATGCATGAATCAGCTCACTCTCTGTTCATGATGTGAGAAGTGTCCACTGGCCTGTGGTCTGATCCAGCAGTTTGTGGGTATGGTGTGCGTCACGATCACCAGTGAGAGTGCCCGTCATTACCACCAGAGGACGCTCCACCCCTGACTATTGTCATTTCCTCATGAAACTACATTTCCCATAACTCACTGCCCGGACTCTTCATCCCTGATCGCATCCACCTGTGTCTTGTTACCTTGTCAGCCTCAGCCTATTTAAACCATGTACAATCATTCATTCCCTGTGAAGTCTTGTATGTGTATTACTGCATTTCCACTGGTTTGGTTCATGATATCTGCCTGTGTCCTGGTTTTCTCTCTGGATTAGTTTGTTTGATTGGACTGATTTACTGTGCTCTGGATGGGCAAATGAAGCCTTATGAAGCACTAATACGAATCTAAGGCCCCATTTACACGAAGGGAAGACGCAGATATTTCCCTGCGGTTTGGCCTCTTATTTACACGAAAACCCTGTTTTTATCACAGAAAACGATTATTTCTAAAAACTCCAGGCAAAGTGGAGATTTCTGATAATGCCGGTTATGTGTTGCCATGTCAACTGGTAGAAAAGGGGTTTTAGGCTCTCAAATGTCACATTATGCACCAGAAAATGCTTAACGTCATGTTAGCGCCCTAGGAAGTCACACGTGTTATTCGTTGTTGTTGATTCTGAGGGTTCTGATTGGCTTGCATGGCTTTATCCTTCTCCATACACTGCCGCCCATAGGTTTGGCATAGATATGATGGTGCTCAACGGCGTGTTTATGCGGGTTGATGTAAATGACAACTTTTTTGAAAACGATGTTGTGTGTGTAACCCAGGGTAAATATAAATAGAGAATAATAGTAAAATTAATTAATAAAATTAATAAAATTAAAATATAAATAGTAAAATTCTATGGTTCTATTTTTCCCAGTCACCTGAACAGTCCCTTCATTCATATCTTTGTGCAGGAGTCACATGGTAGTCTCAGTGAACGCTTTCAACCAATCATAGCACGTAAGCGCGTTTTACAAGCTGCGGTGAGTTTCCCCAATCAGTAGTGTGAGGGGGAAGCCACCGGAGCAACTGCACTCGTGTCTACCACAGTCGTCTTTAGAAGCCGACTGGTGCCGCGGTGTGTCGAATATCTGCGGGAATTGGCCAGGTGCGGCCAGTTACGGGCCAGTTGATGGCGAGCTATTATTACCTGGAACAGAACCTGCCCCAACAACATCATCGCCCCCTGTGGGTTTGGTAGGAGGCTGTGCAGCTCTGCTCACCCCCTCCACTCTCATACACACACACACAGCCATTCACTAAGCTCTGGCTCATGGACTAATTGCATCTCACGGACCATTCGCGTTATTTGGACATGGTGTTCATCTTTTATGAGCAAAGAATAGTCCTATAGTGTGTTGTGGACTGTCTTTAATCTGAGTACTCTCCAGTTTTCCTGAGTTATATTTTGTTGGTTTTTTTCCTGTGAACTACTGAACTTCTCTGCAGATTTGAAATATTTTGGATATTGTTATTATTGTTTGTCATTGTTTTCACTTAATACATGGTACCAACACCAAATTTAAATTATCTGTCTCTGTGTTATTTACTTTTTCAACACCTCCTTGAGACGAACTTTATCTTCTGTAGCCCAATCATTATTTAACCTTCTATAGCTATATTCATCTGTGATTTAACACATATACCCTGCGTATATGCTACATAATTGTGGCGAGCCAGCCAGGAGCCGAACCTAGAATCTTCTGATAGTCAGTCACGATGTTATTCGTGTCATAGTCAGTCACAATGTTATTATTGGGGGGGGGGGGATATTTGTTTCTCTAAATACCCAGCTATGTGTAAATATGGCCTAATGTTGTATTTGTAGTGTGATACCAGCTGTCACGTGACAAAAGAACTCAGACCCGAAAGACTCAAAAGATGAACTAATCATTTCTGTTTTTGCATTCAGCCTATGGGTTTGTGACTTGAAGAATGAACGAGCCAGACTCAAGAGATGAACTAATCATTTATCTTTCCGGTACATGGGACGTCTGTGTCAGAGAGAGAGAAAATATGCAAAATATAAGAGGTAGGAAATATACTGCACATTTAACCACACTAAATACAAATATTCTTTATTTGGCATCGACGGTTCCATGAAGAACCTTTAACATTCATGAAATCTTCCCATTCTACAAATGGTTCTTCATTGTGAAAAAAACTCACAGTTTCTCAGAATACTGAAGCCTGATTGGTTCACGGCTGTGCACCTGCGCAGACAAATGGGTTTTAAGCCTGCCCAATCGGGATAGTGAAGGTTAGACACAGTAGCTGGTGTGTTTTAGACTGGAACTCTGGATTGACCAATCAGAATCCAGCATCAGAACTATCAGTTCTATTACAATCAGCATTTTAGGATAACATTTATTTTTCAGAAGAACAGTTTATTAATGAATTGGAACAGAAGCAAAATAACACAATATTTTAATAAGCAGTCTCCCAAACTGTTATTGAGTAAATGTCAAGCATGAAGAAACAGCAGAAACATTTTGAACATAATAAACAGAAATATAACGAAGACATAATATCCCATGCTCTTCTAATGCCACACAAATCACATTTTGTTGAAAAAAAAAGAAAAGAAAGAAATGCTGATTTATCTTAAGTGATGACTAAGATAAAAAAAAATTAAAAAAGGAATTAAAAACGGTTAATTGTATACACTGGAATCTATGTTTACTAAACTATAAAATCAATATATATATATATATATATATATATATATATATATATATATATATATATATATATATATATATATATAATAATTAAAAAAAGATTTAATACAAAAGATAAAATGCATTAAAAATGTAAACATCTGTATTTATAAATATAACAAATCCAATTTAATGTTCAGTGATTCATACCATTAAAATAAAAAGAACCTTAAAGTTTCCGTCAGTAAACATACTCTATCACTAGAAAGAAATGAAATAACTGTTAAACATGAAAGTATTATGCAATCATTTAAGACATTCATCCTTATATAGAACCTTTTTGGCACAAAGAGTCTTTAAAACTGAGTCAAGAACCCTAGAGTTCTAACTAGAACCCCGTGAACCTTTTTTCTAAGACTGAGGTAATTTATATTTTCATGTAATAGCAATAATATTCAAACATTCATTGTAGACTTTTTTTTCTTCTTTCCTTTCCAGTGAATTCATGGTAGTTTGTGTGATTTTTCTTCTGTGTGAATTTTTTATTTGTCTTTTCATCGTTGAATTTTGGACCATAAACCTGCAGAAATAATCTGGGCGGCTTCACTGAGACGAGAATAGCTGTTGTTATGAAAGTAGCACATGAATAACCATAATCATACATATTTAACTCAAATCACTGAGACGTACAGACATTTGTCTATGTCTCTGAAGCAGCCAGAGGAGAAATCTAATGTTAGTTTCCTAATGAAGGATTTACACTTTTGCTGCTCTTCTGAGCACTTTTAGTACTTGACATTTAAACCGTTTACGGACTTTAATATTTATCAGATGAATATGGCAATATGAAAGGGGGGATGTTACAGATGTTGAAACGTGTGTTACACTAAACACTAATTCCCTCTATCTGTTTTGCACAATCTGTTTTCTGCAGATATGGTTGTGTTACACAATGTCTTTTCCGCAGAATTAGTGATCACACGGTTAAAGGTGCACAAAATAACAGCCTACTGATCCATGATGTGCAAAGGAACGGATTCGAGGTAATTTGATGTTACATATTAGAATTATGCAGCTAATAAGAGTCCCTGACATGAAGATGTAAATTACAAACAGGTCTTATATTATGTAAGTTTTGTTCAAGGTGATTAAATTAATAGTTGTCAAAAACTGTTAAATATGTGAACGTTTTTGGGGAACCAATGAATTGTGTAAGATGTTCTGAATCATGTTGTCAGATTTCCCAACAGAATGTAATGATAAAGCTAAAAAAACACCCAGTGACACTCACTGCAGAAGAAATGAATGACTCCCAGCTCAGCATCAGTCATACATATATGTAAAATATCAATATGAATGTACAAGCAAATGAAGTATTAAATAGAATGTATATTAATATTATATTACATTATAGTGTGGATGTGTGAATAAGTTTATGGGCCCTATTTTAACGATCTAAGCGCATGGTCTAAAGCGCAGGGCGCAAGTTCACTGAGGTCGTGTCTGAATCCACTTCTGCTAGTTTAACGGGAAAAATGGTCGGCGCTCCCGGCGCATGGTCTAAAAGTGTTGTCTCTATTCTCTTAATGAGTAATGGGTGTGTTTTGGGATTTACGTGCGTTAAACCAATCAGAGTCTCATCTTCTATTCCCTTTAAATGCCAGTTGCGCTCGTGCCATGGTGGATTCGCTATTTACATGACAGAATTTGATCGTGGAAAGACCGAACGCATCTCAGAGCGCAAACGGATCTGCTCATGCGTGAGGTAAAAGTGCGCAAGCAGAACATCTACGGGACAAGCCGGATTCACCATATCTTTATGTACACAATAATAATCTTTTACATTGTAATCCTTTTATTTTTAATATTTTTCATGTGTGCTGCTGTGTGTCCCTGTGTGTGTAATAAGCAGAGTGTACGTGCGTTGTGGTTTAGCCCAGGGTTCAGTCGGTCAATGGCTCAGTCTATTTCTGTTCCTCAAAACAGCAACGCTCCAACAATGCGCCAGAACACACACCTCGCTCTCAGACCAGCAGCCCATGGGTCACAGATGGGTGCAAATGCATTTGCTATTTAAACAACGTGGCGCAGGACGTGAAAATGATAACTGTGTCGGGCTGAAAATAGCAAAAAACACTTGCGTCGCGCTTTGCGCTGCATTGTGCTGGTGTAAGATAGGGCCAATAATGTGTTTCTTCAACTATATGTTTGACCCTGTGGATTTTTAAAAAACTAAACTCTCTTAAAACACACTTCTGACACTCTTACTATAGCTTCTTTCATTTGTTTACACCTGTTATGAACCCATTATGGTATATTTTACATATATTTGTGGGTTGTTTGTTTTTCCTTTGTTTGGTTTGCAGGATGGAGAAAAATGTATCACAGAAAAAAAAAAAGATTTTTTTAAAAATCAACCATGAACATTGTTACATAAAATATCTTTTGGAAGAAAGATTGATGATGTATTGACTCGTTATATACAAGAACAGTGAGTATGATTTAAAGCTTTTACAACAGGGCAAGTAATAGGCTTAATGTCATTATATTAATAAGTGACAACAGAATCCAGACTTTTTCAGTAAAGAGCTTTAATTCCAAAACCAGTGGCCTGATGCAAACTAGTAAACACTATAATGTTGGAACAATACACTCTTACCAGAATAACTATTGATCTTTTGTGTATTTACTGAAAGCTGTTTAAATGGTCAAGCTGTCTCATGAATTCCTCCTTTAAGTTTCATAATATGACCACTAGGTAGAGCTCTAAGCATATTTTTGTATTCTGGTTCTTTTACAGTGGAAGAGATGTTAGAAATAAGTGTTTATTAAAACCAACAATAACTCCCACTGTTAGCAACTTACATTAAAAAACAAAACAAACAACAAAAGTGGCTCAATAATTGACATTTGAGTCATTTTTATCAAAAGAACTGTAAAGTTGATCAAAAGAGTTTCAAAATATGTTCCCTATTAAATTTCGAATTATAGATTTTAACTTTAATGTTTGACTCCATTGTTTTATAGATGAGTGCATCTAAACACCAGGAAAGGTAATTGTGCTCAAATTTCTAAGATTTACTCCATTATATCGCCTAGAAGTACTGTACTACATTACACAAGTCTATAACAAACTGGATAATTGTGCAAATAACTGTTCAAAATGCTAAATATATGAAATAGCATTACAGTATGTGATGTTAAATGCAGCACTGGTCTGTCTGTCTGCAGTGATGACAAACACTCTCTGAATAAGAAGGAGAAGGAGTTTGTAGACAATAGGAGAAAAGATGTTCTCCAAAGCCTGAAGAAACTTCAGATACACTGCAGTGAGGTAAAACCTTATTGTATAGGCTACTTTATATCTGCCTGGCTATTCCTTTTTCTTACAAATGATGCTGTAACTGATAAACATAAAATGTTTGCGAAAACAAACTGTGTGTGTTTCAGAATGAGGTGCCAAACATTGCATTACTGGGATCTGGAGGAGGAGAAAGAGCCATGGTGGGTTTGCTGGGATCCCTGGATCAACTCCAGAAAACAGGTCTTCTGGACTGTGTGCTTTATCTGAGCGGAGTCTCTGGATCCACCTGGTACAAACAACACACACACACACACACACACACACACACACACTGGTTGAATGTCATAAATGAGAGCATATGTTGTTCCTCTGAAGGTGCATGGCCTCCTTATATCAGGAGCCAGACTGGTCCACCAAACTAGAGACTGTGAAAGACAAGATCGTCCAGAGACTCAGCGGTCCTGCAGTCAGCTGGGGAGATGCTTATGACAAACTGATGAAATATTACTATGAGAAAGACCTATTCAGCTTGACTGACGTCTGGGCAGTGATGTTCATCACGACAATTGTGAAGGAGGTCTGTAACTATTCATAACGCAACCCTCAATGATGTATGATCTTAAAGGTCAAGTCAAGTCAAGTCAAGTGTATTTATATAGCGCTTTTCACAATACAGATTGCATCAAAGCAGCTTCACAGCATTAAACCAAAATAACACAACAAGGTTGTTTCTAGTGTAAATTTATTGATTGATAAAATTAAATTAATATCCCCAAAATATCCCCAACTGAGCAAGCCAAAGGCAACAGTGGCAAGGAACCGAAAACTCCATCAAGTGACCTAATGGTGTCCTAAAACTCCATCAGGTGACCCAATGGAGAAAAAAAACCTTGGGAGAACCCAGGCTCAGTCGGGGGCCAGTTCTCCTCTGGCATTTATGAACTAGAGGCCAGATTGTAGTTTGAACAGTAAGATTTAAAATGTTATATGAATGCCTGGCTGAAGAGATGCGTCTTTAATCTAGTTTTAAACTGGGAGAGTGAGTCTGAGCAACGAACAGTATCAGGAAGGCTATTCCAGAGTTTCGGAGCTAAATGTGAAAATGCTCTCCCTCCTTTGGTGGATCTGGATATCCTAGGTATGACCAAAAGCCTCGAATTTAGTTTAGAGCGCGATGGATTATAGGGCGATATAAAGGTATAGTCTACTTAAAAATTCTGTCATCATTAGGGGCTTTCGCACCGGAGGAACCTTTTCACAGTTCCTAGAACTATTGGCGGAAGTTCCAGGATGTCGGCGTGTTCGCACCGCAGGAACTGGGAATTTTAGTTCTAGAAACTCCTTTTGGAGGAACTAATTTAGAGTCGGCCTAAACCAGCGCTATAGGAACTATCCGTGACGTTAGTGTTCGCTGATTGGCCAAACGCACGCAAAACACCAGCACACGCCAGTTTTAAAAAGCTGTGTAAACACACAGATTAAAGCCTATATATTTACTCCAGAAACTAACTCTACGAACATGTAAAATAGTGATAGATGAAGCTCTAAACCTTTGCACTGAGGAGAAAATCCAACGCGACTCTGAGGAGATCAAGAGAAACATGATTATGTATTTCTGCTCAGCAACACTGGACATCAACACACAACATACTCTAATAACTCTTCATCACTGTCTACTTTCTAGGTATAACAGTTCTATCTAATAACGTGTTAGACAGATCGTAAACTACTGAACACGGAGAATGCGAGCACTATGAGCTCTGGCGTTCTCAGCGCCGTCAAAATAAAAGTCACAACAACAATATACGTCTTATCTTACGTCACTTCAGAGTTCCTACTGATGAGGCTAATGCAACCAGGAAAACTTTCCTATGGGAACCATTAGTTCTCTGGGAACCATCCTGGTGGCTAGTTCCTAGATTTACCCAGTGCGAAAGCCCCTATTTACTCACCCTGAAGTTGTTTCAAACCTGTATGAATTTCTTTCTTCTGCTGAACACAAAAGAAGATATTTTGTAGAATGTCGGTAACCAGGCAGTTGATGATGGACCCCACTGACTTCCATAGTAGGAAAATATAGATAATATAGAAGTCAAAAGTCTGAGACCCTATTGAAAATCTGAGATTTATAATCGATTCCTAGTGTAACTGTTGCAGGCCAATGAGAGCTGTGTGTGTAAACCTCACTCCCCTGATCTCAAGAGTAACAATAGAGACTGCGGTCTTTAGCTTTCCAGGCCGGAGACCCTGGATAGAATCAGAACGGGTAGCGAGAACCGGTTACACTAGCAGGTGTTTTTCACTTGAGCTTGATTGTGACTGAATAAATTGTCCCAGTTCTCTCCTACACCAACACTGATTTTTTTTTCCTCTTCAGATTGACGAACACACACTCTCAGATCAGTGGGACCAGAAGAGTAAAGACCCGTTTCCCATCTACACAGTGATCGACAAGCACAGCAAACAGAACAAAGATGCAGGTGTGTGTGTATGTGTGTGTGTGTGTGTGTGTGTGTGTGTGAAAGACAGACAGAGTTACTGTGTTTGTGTCAGCTGTTATATGGATGTGTTTCTGTCTGCAGACCCCTGGTTTGAGTTCACTCCATATGAAGCCGGTTATTCCCTCACTGGAGCGTTTGTGGAAACATCCAACTTTGGCAGCAAGTTTGTAAATGGCTGTAAGATCAAGAACCAGCCTGAGATTGACATGCTGTACCTGCAAGGTAACAAACTCTGTTACAGGAGAGTTTATTAATATTTATAATATCAACTTACATTCTCTTGATTCTCCGTTGTACATTGACCTGAATTAGAGAATAGTGTAAAACAGATCAATAGTATCTGGGATTGATCTGGAGATCAGGGGTCTCATTTATCAAGCCTCTGAGAATTACTCACAAGAACACTGCTAAGAATTGACTTAAGAGTAAAACAATTCTTGGCTCAGAGCAGCTTTTAAAAGTTAGTTATCAAGCATCTCAGTCGTAATTTAAGTGAAGTGTAGAAGTAAATCTTAAGTGTCAGTCTTGGAGATGATTCACAATGCTTTGCTGTGCCACAAATGGGATTTTGGATGACAACATAGTTATGGACCAATCACTGAATAGATTTCCTTATTTAAGAATATTCTCAGATAAATTTACATTGAATGGTGAAAGTTTACATTCAACACACATTTGACAATAAATAATTTTCAAGAGAATACATTATGATATACACATTGGAAATGAAAGATAAACACATTTTCCACCATGTCTTAATTACAAATTTTAAACCGGTGTGCTGTTAACAAAACATTCTTCCTCTCCTGAAAGATTCGCACAGGTCTCAGTGCCTTCACAAGCCCCTACTGGCAACTCCTAGACCTCTCGAGCTGTCTTAAATAACCGGGGGAGAAAGAGTGATTCTTAGCCTTAAGAAATGTGATAACTTGCTTTTATACTTAAGTTTGAAAGATGGAGTAAATTTCATGAATTATTAGCACATAAGACTAAAAGGGCACTTTGAGAAGCTTAATAAATACGGGCCCAGGTCTGTCAAAACTGAAATATAAAGCATTAAAATTAGAAATGCTGAAAAATCATTAAAATCATTTCACCAACACACTGAGGTGCTGCTTTTCAACATAAACCTTCTCATTACACAGTGATTTAAAGGAAAGATTATTTTTGCTTAACAATAAGAGCTTAAATCAGACTGTATTACGCATTTTGTTTTAAAAATGATACATTTTTGTTTATTGTGAACACTTTTAAACTTAAAAGTGTTTTCTGCAGGTCTGTGCGGCAGCGCTTTAGCTGATGAAGACGAGATCCGTAAATTCCTCTGGGAAAAAATAGGAGGTGCAACTTTATTTGTTCTGAAGATTCAGTTCTGTCTAAAGCTGAGAGTCATTTCATTATCATGTGAACCTTAATTCTATTTGATTCCCCCCCCCCCCAGAGTTATTACAGCATTTAAAACCTAAATCTAAAACACGAACAGAAATGATGATGTGTACGGAAACGTGGGAAGGTAAAGCATTTATTATATCTTTTATTTATTGACAAGTTGATTTATCTTTTGTGGTATATGTGGAAGATCATTCAGTGCTGTGGTTCCCAAACTCTGGAATTCTCTTCCTCTAACTCTTTATTACACTTCTACTATATACTCAACTAAAAACCTATCTGTTCTTACAGTATTTCCAACCCTCCTCTGTTCAGTGTTCTGCTGTTTTGTTACTGTATATTGTATATGTATATGTGTCCTATGTGATGCATACTAATGCTTAATGCTGTGTTTTTGTAATCTTCTTGTACAGCGACCTTGAGCTTGGGAAAGGCGCTTTATAAATAAAACATATTATTATTATTATTTTGTGTCTAATGATCTGTTCATGCTTCCTGCTGAGGAATAAAAAGTTAAACTCTTTACTGATGAAAAATAAAAGTGAGCTATAATGATGATTGTCACCTTAAAACACCTGATATCTGAATGTCATAAATTTGGGGATGGAAAACACTTGATATTCAAGACATATTGCCCTGTGTTCATGTTTGTTCAAGGTCTGTTTTCTTCAGAAGAATCAGACTCCCCTCCCATAGACAAATGTTACCAGGCGCTCATGGATCTTGTGGACATGAATCTCTCGGTTTTGAATGGCAAAGATCCGTCAGCTTACGATAAACGCATCAGAACAGAACTGAGCGGTAAGAATACACAAAAGTGTGCTGGAAAATGTATCTTTAATGGCCTTTCAGCAACATTTAAATAGTAAAATAAACTACAAACTAATTGATGAAACGGTAATATGCAAAAACATCTAGTTAACACAAGATACACAAACCTGCATCAGATTAAAATAACTCAATCATGTTCTCCTCTTTTCTTAGAGATCTCTGGAGGCAAACATCAGCTGATTTATCAAACACGCCAATTGAATGTCGCTAAAATAGTTGATGCAAAACAGTTTATGAAACAATACACTGCGGATGTGTTTAAATTTTTTAGTCATTACCACAGTTTCAAGCATGTTGGTAGGTTGACCTGTCTTTACAATGTGTTGATTTGTATAATGTAATTCATTTTTGATTTTCTAGCCAGACTGATGCATAAACCGAATGTGCTTTACTGTAAGATTCCATAAAGCTTCCAATAGCACCATCTTAGTGAAAAACAAATATACTAAAATGTATTTGAAATACATTGTTTTGTGCTAAGTATACTACAAATACATTTACATATTTATTTGCTTAATAAAAATACCCTGCAATTGTACTTTTGGAATACCAAACTGGTATACTTAAAGTCTGCTAAACTGGAACAACTAATTTCATACTCAATGAACTTTAATTGTGAGGAAATAGTGCTGAGGTCTGAGATATACTTAAGTATATTTGATTGTGCTAAAGTGGAACAATTGTAAGTATACTTTAAGTACACTTTAAATATCATGCATTTAAAAACTGATATTATATAACAATCATACAATCCTTATTAATAATGATATCAAAACACATTTTAGGCATAATATTAAGAAATGTGCAGTGAGAAATAAAGAAATACTCCAAAAGTTGAATTATAAAAACATATACAGAATATAAAACAGTATCAGAACCATTTACTGAATTTAAGAACCACCGTATATGTTTTACAGATCTTTGGGTGAGTATTTTTGATTGCATGGCTCAGTGGATCTGGGGCAGGAAATATGACTTTCTTCACAACATGAAAGGTGAGAACAGAAACTCATAGACAGATGCTAACTGGAAATTCATTGTGAATAATATAATAATGCTGTGATCCCTCAGATGAAGCAGTGCCCTCCACTCTTCTGGAAAGTGAGACGAGAGACTTTGAAGACGCTGGACTGTTGCTGAACTCCCCCTATTTCCCAGTGCTGAGAGGAGAGAGAGACATCGACCTCATCATTTCACTGGATTTTAGTGACGGTGATCCTTTCACGGTATTATACGCACAGAGAATTCACTCATAGAAGTTCATTTAAAGAGATAAATCCCCTAGAAATCATAATTTACTCTCTCTCATGTCGTTCCAAACCTGTGACTTGTTTCTTCAACAGCAGATTTTTGACATTGTTAGTGACAGAGTTCAGACTAATCTAAAATAAACACATTAACAGATCATTTCAAATGCTGTATGTCAAAAAACAAGAAAGAAAACCATTTAAAAATAAAAGCATGGGTTTTCATCTAACCATATTAATTTATAATACCTGAGTGCTGTCCGTTAGCATTCTCATTTATCTCAGAGGGGGTTTCTCATCCTTACGATTTTGGTGAATACTTTAAATTTAAACTTGAAATAATGAGCTGTTTTTCTACTGCAGACAGTGAAGAAAACTGCTGAGACGTGCGGGGAACTAAACATCCCTTTCCCTGAGGTCAGCATTCCCAATGGACACTCAGAGAAACCGAAGGACTTCTATGTGTTGAAAGGCCAAAACGCTCCAACCGTGATCCACATCCCTCTCTTTAATGAGGTCAACTGTGGAGGCAAGTTATGATCTTACAATGTCCTGAATAAAACTGAAATATCAACTGTGTTCTGATTTAAGTGTGTTAATGTTTCATCAGATGATATTGAGGAGTGGAGGAACAAATATACCACTTTTCAAGGTTCTTACAGCGCTGAGATGATCACTGATCTGATGGAGATCGCCGGAAAAAACATCACAAACAACAAAGACAGATTAATGGAGCAGATTAATCTGGCCATGAAAAGCACAAAAGATGAATAATAAATATCAGTGGTGTGCAGCGTTATGAAACTAGACGGCAAAGTCCTCACTGTGTGTTTTAATGTAAATTCCAGTTACACTTAATGTGGACACATTTTTGACGCATGTGAAATGTGCATGTAAACATGTGGACGGAGCAATAGGCCAATCATTATGTTTTTTTCTGTTTAATGTTAAATAGTTTTTGCATGTTTCAGTCTGTTCATATAAACAGCTGATCATTAAAGGTGCTGTATGTATCTTTTTCACTCTACTAAAGCATAAAAATACCATAATATGTTTGCAGATATTTGGGAAACATGCTAAATTCACATACTTGTTTCTCTGAAAAACACTTCTACAGCCAGCTATTTTACTTTGAAATGTGCGTTTCCAGGCTGGAATGTTTCTTTTTGTTTTGGTCTGTGATACTGCACGTTGCCAATTTGCCAATTTTCATTGTCCATTGCGCTCGTTCCTGTTGCGCGTGCTCAAACTGGCAACCCGAGTGAGCGCCGTCCAGTCTGAGGAGCAGGAGGCGGGAGAAACCACGATCTCCAATATTTTGAATAATACTGCAGTACCTGTTTCGACCACTAGTAGTCATTCTTACATACTGCACCTTTAAAGGAACACTCCACTGTTTTTTGAAATAGGGCTTATTCACCATCTTTCCTACATTTAGATAGGTGGGAAAACGCATTTTTGTCTAAGTGCATGCATTGTTTTAGTTTGGAAGCGCCACCGCTAACCTAGCTTAGCACAATGAATGGAATCCTTTGTTGCCAGCTAGCAGTGCAAACTAAGTGCAAACTACAGCTACAGGTTTTATTTTACTATGCAAATAAGATTTAAAAAAAAAGGAAAACAAAAAGCTGAAAGGAAAAAGCAAACAATGATTACAACATTTCACTAATACAATTTATTAATATTTTGTTGGTTCTCTCTTGTCTATGCATGTGTTCATAATTTCTTTGTATGACCGCCTGGACAAAAATTATATTGCACAATTTGGCATGTTTCACTGCGTTATTATCACAAATAAAACAATCAACTCCAAGCAGAACTACACAATATGATTACAATATCGTTAACAAATTTTTACAAATATTTAAATAAATCAAGATTCCTCAGGGAAACTACATACCATGGGTGCTTCTCATTTCTTATTTGTGCATCCTCATTTCCTTTCCTCGCTTCCTTTCCTCGCGTCTCAGCTCCTCCCCCTGTAGGATGCGAGGGAAGACTGCAAGGAAAGAAAAGGAGGACGGAGGAATAGAAGAAAATCCTTTTTTATACATTGGAATATTTGATCACTCGAGCGTCACTTCACCGCGTCATCAGCTGCGCTCAAAGGATCTGCCCTTATGTTGTATTTGGTTATTTAAGAAATTCATAATATATAATAATAAAGCAAGATACTCTGTTGAAATATGTGGTTTATATAAACAAGTATAAAGTATAAATTAAGATTATTGTGAGAGATGTGAAGGGGGAGGAGAATTGATACGTGCGTTACGTTTAGTCAATAAAACACTTCCACATTAGCCTGGCAAGCCAGACCTACATCAAGATGTTAGGTCTGGCAACTGGCGATTGAACCATAGACACGGCTCAATCCGAGGGGCGGGATAAACGGCTGTCTTTCAAATTCACTATGCATGCAATAGGACAGCGCTTCAACCAACCAGAGCGTTTTCCCAACAGAGGAGCTAATGTTAGTTGATAGATTCAACTTTTGAATCTGGCCGGCAAAACTACGAACACATCTTCCTTTTTTAAGAATGACTTAAAGGAGAACTCGGCAACTCTAGCGAACTCTAGTCACTTCTTCGCTGATTTTCCCTTTTGTTGTCGCATGTTTTCCCCACGAGGTCCCCCTACAGCTGTGGGGCGTATATTTCACAACACAGTCGTAAAAAACTCACTTGCGGCGGCCTCCTCCCCCTCTTTACCGCTGCTCATGTGCGTTTGTTTTGATCGGAGCAAGCCAACTGTATCGTGTGGAGCTATGTCTACCGAGGTGGGTAATCTGGTAATACATCATACATGCATTTGTGTTTATGTCGAATTGCCGTAAAGCAATTCGTGTTTCGCGCTCGTTCTCGCTTCTCACGAGACTTCCAATTTCTATCTTGCCGGGACAGTAGTCCCCAAGTTGCAAGGTTGGTTTTCCGCCTGGGAACGCTGAGGGGAGCGGGGAAAGTCACCAATATCACCAGAACAGGTTGTTTAACCATCCAAATGATTTCTAGATAGTTTTATTAAGTTAAAAAAGTTACCAAGTTCTGCTTTAAGTGCCGTTCTTTGCTCTTTTCTCAAAGAAAAGCTTAACTCCAAGCTTAACTCCAAAGCCGATTCGAAAGACTGTTCTCCAGCAGCAGCCATTCTTTGTTTTCAAGTAGCAGGGAACCGTCGCAACTCTGTCATCATTATGTTAAGCCCGCCCCGCCTACTCTATACACGATGTGATTGGCCTGACCCAATTTATGTTTTTACAGCTCCGAAAGTCAACGGAAAGTTGCTAGACTACCCTGGCTGCAAAATAAACTTTTGCTAGATTTCTAGGCTACTTCCACATAGGATAAACCTGTGTATCCTCGCTCATGACTCCTCTGGAAGCCTCCTCACTCCTCAATCCTCAACTCCTCGCGGTGCAATTAGAGAATTGAGATGTCCTTCAAGATGGCTGAGCTCGATCGGTTTCTGGGTCATAGGATGGAGGACGGAGGAGCGAGGAGAAGAGGAGGGATATTGTGAAGCACCCCTTATGTGGCGAGCAGGACGAGGCCGAGGGGCGTGAGAGAGCGGCACGAGGCCGGTGGCGTGATTACTGATGAGTAGGGATGGGAACCGAGAACCGGTTCTTCTTCAGAACCGGTGCCCAGTGAATCGATTCCTTGGAACTGTTAGTATGCCTACTTAACGATTCCGCTTATTGGTTCCGCTCGTTCAAATGTGACACGACGTCACACACGTGCTGCGTTGTTTTGGTTCAGAACGTAGCAAACACTATGAGCAAACATGGCATCGAGGCAGAAGCGCTCTGACCGCGTCCTAACTACATCCGACGCGACGGCGCGACACGCGATAAAAAGTATCATTTTCCATGTTAATCAAAGTTTAACCAGCCGCGACACGCGACGATTCTATTTGAAACGGATCCTATTTTACTGCGACGTCGCGCTGGAACAACAATCTCAAAGTGTGGCAATGATAATATCAGGTACTATTTTTGTGCTTTATTTAATGTTAAAAGCGTGTATAATGTGACTGAATATCATTTAGTGCTCCCAGCTTTGTAGCTGTAAAAACAACAATGGATAAGTCACATCAGATCTTGAAATTAAACAAATGGAAACAAAAACGTTCAAAATGTGAAGAAAACCTGTGTATTATTTGACAAAGATTGTTTTAGTAACTCAATAGCCTAATCCAAATGAGCACTGTTAATATTCCAAAAGACACAAGCTCTTCCTAAACTGTTTTCAGTCTGTGTTTTTAGTTTTGGCACATAAATGGCAGTTTTTTTTTTTTTTTTTTGTCCGGACCAATGAATGTGAAAATTGTCAATTTCCTAATCCTAAGGCACTCTTCTTGATAATCTTTCAAGGCACACACTAGTGTGCCATGGCATACTGGTTGAGAAACACTGCCCTAGGCTATAGGTCCCTGGACTTTACTTTGAGAAGTAGCTCACCTACTTTTAGGTTTGTTCTGAGGTTGCTACACATAATTTGTGTATACTCTGTGCTTTGTCTTCTGATCAGATATTAAAGCGAGTTAATACAAACAAATTTGTACTTATTCCCTCACCCAATAAGAATCGATAAGAGAATCGATAAGGAATCGGATCGATAAGCAATATCGATAATGGAATCGGAATCGTTAAATTCTTATCAATTCCCATCCCTACTGATGAGCGACACCTGCGCGATGCACCGGTCTCGTATCTCTCACGGAGGAGTGGAAGCATAAAGGAGGAGCGACGACAGTGAAGAGTGAGAGAGGACAGGCCTGGACTTATGTTGTGATTTTTATGTTTTATTATGTGACAGCAGTCGTCCGTGAGGGGCTGCTGTCTTTTACTTTCGTTTTGTTGTTGATTTATTTTTGATATTAAAGCTTCATGAATGTTCGCCGGTTCCCGTCTCCTTCTTCCCATAACATCTGAACTGCGTTACACCATACATAACCCTAAGACGTTCCCTTTCAAGGCAACTCAACGCTGCGTCAGTAACTGACGATATGGGGACGTTAATACCCACTTCGCCATGCTGACCAATGCACTGTGAATGTCACCAAGCACAAGCTTGTCAGGCTTAAGCGCTGAAGGACTGTGAGGCAGTAGACCTTTGGCAGGCCCAACTGGGTCACCTCGAGTCTATACTGCGGACGTGTTACAGTCCGAAAAAATAAATAAAAATGATGGCTCAACCTGTAGCACTCTTCAGATCATGGTGGTAATTATTTACAAGTGCCAGAAAGTCAGTATATATACAAGTGCACAGTACCGTAAAACAAAGTAATAAAACAACAAAAATAAAACAACAAAATAAATCAAAGAGATTAAACTAGACGAATATGTACACAAACTCACAAGAATCCACAATATACGATATAGGTATAGCTCACGACTTTGTAGTAGCACTTTGGCTCGACTTGGTAAACAAGTCCTGTTCTGGAGTCTCAAGTCCTGTTCTGGAGCCCTTTTCTCTGGCACCACAATTAATAGGTAAGTGTCATAAGGTGATCTTCCACATTCAGATTGACATACATCCCCACCTTAGAACAAAACAAACTTTATACAAACTAATTTCAATAAACATAATAACATAATAAACAAGACCACCATAACTCAAATTACTGTGTGTCTTTTAACCTAAAACTTGGGTACCCCACATATAGACACAACATGGTTTCACCGGGTTCCGGTCCACTGCGCCGGCACAGCATAGTCCGATGACGCCCTAACCGCTTGCGCTACCTGAGCTTGAGTTTGCCGGTGCAGCTCCCAGCAACCCGGTTACACCATATGATTTTCACACGATTTAATATTAATACATAATAATGAGAATGAGTGATATGTCTGGAAGGAATAACAGAGGGGAAGTGTGGAATGTGGATGAATGACTAAGTGCTATCGGGATCGCGTGTGCACCCGCTTCTCCAATAGCAGCATCAACAGGTGAGAAAAGTGTGTGTGGTTGCGTGTATGTGTGTGTGTGTGTGAATATGTGTGCCAGTGCTGCCGCTTGCAGCGGTGAAGAAGGTCACTTCTTCACAAGGACTCAATGTGCCTCGACCCAGAGAAACCTAAATGCATCAGCAACCAATTCAGATGCATCCTGTGACACCACAGCCTTGCGCCCTAGAAGCTCAATGTTATATGCGCTAGGAAAAAACCCTGAAGCCTCCATGCTCAACCATTTCTGACTCTGGACTCTTGCATTAAACCAGTCGGAGCCACAGCTGCAGGACAGCCCAGTCCCTAAGAGCAGAGCTACCCGGGGAGATTATAGATAAGCCTCAGCCAAGTCCTTAGCACTACATCTAGCAGCCGAACCAGCAACTCTACATATAACTAGACATGAGCACAATGGAGCAGCGTACCGAAGGGAGCATACGAGACAAGAATCCCCCGGCTTCCAAGAACAACCAGACTAATTCAGATAAAACGGAGGTATTACTTATTGGTCAAAAAAACTGCGCACAAAACCTCTTACAATACAACTTTAATTTAGAAGGATGTCCTGTTACTTTATCCACTACAGTAAAAGACCTGGGTGTTATACTAGATCGCAACTTGTCTTTCGAAAATCATATTTTATATGTTACAAGAACAGCCTTTTTCCACCTTAGAAACATTGCTAAGCTACGTAACATGCTATCTGTTTCTGATGCAGAAAAGTTAGTTCATGCATTCATGACCTCGAGACTAGATTACTGTAATGCTTTATTAGCTGGTTGTCCTGCATCCTCAATAAACAAGCTACAGTTAGTCCAAAATGCAGCTGCTAGAGTTCTTACTAGATCAAGAAAATATGATCATATAACACCAATTCTATCATCTCTACACTGGTTACCTATTAAGTTCTGTATCAATTACAAAGTATTACTAATGACCTATAAAGCCCTAAATGGTTTAGCTCCTGGGTATTTAACGGAACTTCTATCGCCCTACAATCCATCGCGCTCTTTAAGATCACTAAATTCGAGGCTTCTGGTCATTCCTAGGATATCTAAGTCCACTAAAGGAGGGAGGGCGTTTTCACATTTATCTCCTAAACTGTGGAATGGCCTTTCTGATATTGTTCGAGGCTCAGACTCGCTGTCCCAGTTTAAAACTAGATTAAAGATGCATCTCTTTAGCCAAGCATTCACATAATACTTACCTTTTATATTATAGTTGAATCAGATTGAATGCATTAATATTATGAACAGCAGCTACGCTAATTACTTCCCATCTGCTTTTCTGTTGTTATCTCGGGACGCTAGTCCATGGTATAACAGTGCTACGCATGTTATCAAGAGAGAAACTCGTAATTTAGAGCATAAATGGAAACAAACTAATTTAGAGGTCTTTAGAATCGCGTGGAAAGACAGTATGTCACATTATAAAAAGGCCCTAAAAGCAGCCAGGGCTGAGCATCTCCGCAAACTAATAGAAAATAACCAAAATAATCCAAGGTTTTTATTTAACAGCATGGCTAGACTAACAAATAAACAGACGTCACCTGAGCAAAATATTCCATTACAGTTTAGTAGTAATGATTTTATGAATTTCTTCACTGAGAAAATAGAAAGCATCAGAAACACAATGTACAATCTTTAATGGTGTCTTATGATTCAGCCTCAATTATCGCCCCTCAAGAACAACTACAGCGCTTTACAACTATAGGACAGGAAGAGCTAAATAAACTTATCATTGCATCTAAACCAACAACATGTTTATTAGATCCAATACCCACTAAACTACTGAAAGAAGTGTTACCTGTAGTGGAAGAGCCTCTTCTCAATATTATTAACTCGTCTTTATCTTTAGGTCATGTTCCAAGAATATTCAAGTTGGCAGTTATAAAACCTCTTATTAAGAAACCACAATTAGATCATAATAATCTAGCAAATTATAGACCCATTTCAAATCTTCCATTTATGTCTAAAATACTAGAAAAAATTGTGTCCGCTCAATTGTGCTCTTTCTTGCAAGAAAATGACATCTATGAAAAGTTTCAGTCAGGATTCAGGCCGCATCATAGCACAGAAACTGCGCTCGTTAAAATCACAAATGATTTACTTCTAGCTTCTGACCAAGGCTGTATCTCAATACTAGTTTTACTCGATCTTAGCGCTGCGTTCGACACTATAGATCACAAAATACTCTTAGATCGACTACAAAACTACACTGGTGTTCATGGACAGGCATTAAGCTGGTTTAGATCGTACTTATCAGACTGCTACCATTTTGTCTGTTTAAATGGGGAAAGATAACGTCAGTAAACTATGGAGTGCCGCAAGGATCTGTGTTAGGCCCTCTGCTATTCTCAATATATATGCTGCCACTTGGTAATATTATAAAAAAACATGGAATTAATTTCCACTGTTATGCTGATGACACTCAATTATATATTTCATCACGACCAGATGAAAACACTAAATTATCTAAATTGACAGAGTGTGTTAAAGATAAAAAATACTGGATGACGTGTAATTTTCTGCTATTAAATTCAGATAAAACGGAGGTTAGATTACTGTAATGCTTTATTAGCTGGTTGTCCTGCATCCTCAATAAACAAGCTACAGTTAGTCCAAAATGCAGCTGCTAGAGTTCTTACTAGATCAAGAAAATATGATCATATAACACCAGTACATTGTAATCATCTATAAGAGAGTAATCCAATATGTCCCTAGCAGGAACCCAAATTCTCTCCTCTGGACTGTAACCTTCCCAGTCCACCAGATACTGGAATCCGTGTGCCCTCCGTCTTGAGTCCAGAGTATGTTTAACCGAATAGACTTTTTCCCCATCTACGAGACGCTGCGGGGTGGGGAGGGTTGTTAGGGAACTGGAACAGGCAGATAAATGGGTGAATGAAAACCGGGCTTCAATTTGGAAACATGAAATACGTAGTGAATCCTCCTGTAATCCTCCTGGAGTTTGAGGTGGACTGCCACTGGGTTAATGATCTCAGTGACAGTGAACAGGCCGATAAAATTAGGAGCTAATTTCTTGCTGACGGAGCGGAGAGGAATATTTTTAGAAGAAAGCCACACTTTTTGACCCACAAGGTAGACGGAAGGCTTTGACCGGTGGCGATCTGCCTGAGCCTTGGTGCGTGCTCCCACCTGGAGGAGAGTCTCTCGGGCTCTATTTCCAGGTTCGACGGCACCTCTGGATGAAGGCGTGAGTGGACTGAAACTTCGGATTCCAGACTAGGCAAAATGGATGGCTGGTAACCTACACTCAAGCAGCGAGAGGCCCGTGGACGACACTGGCAATGGGATATGTGGGTACTCAACCCATGAGAGTTATTGGCTCCAGGAGGAGGGATTTTGGGACACCAAACCTTGTAACACTCGCTCTAAGCCCTGGTTAGTCTGCTCCGTCTGGCCGTTGCTCTGAGAATGAAAACCGAGGAAAGACTAAAGGTCCTTGCACACGGAGTCCGACATTTTCAAATGCGTTTTTTCGTATTGTAATGTTTTATGAAGGTGTGTGGGGAGGCCCAGCCAGCAGGATCACATAGCTCTTGAAGGAGACCCCTGCTAGCAGGCCTTTAGAGGATGCCACTCCTCTAGTTGAGTGGGCTCTTAACAGGAGAGGCGAGGGCAAGTTGCGCGCCTCGTTAGCTGAGGAAATAGCCTCTACTATCCATCTGCTGATAGTTTGTTTAGAAGCAGGGGAACCCTACGTGTGCCCTACGGTCTCATGGACTTAACGGACACGCACACGCGGCAACCATTGAAAGTAAATCCATATGAAGTGAGCCATTAGGGACAGGGCCACTGTCATTACAAACAAAGTGTTAATAAAGCACATAATATTTCTGCATGTTTAAGCTGAATTGTAAACTGAAGTAAAAGGTCTATATAAACGCCATGTTTGTATATCATCGGCATTAGATTAATAAATGCATTACCAAGTATTAGTATTCATGGCAAAACTTGGAGAGGGAAGACTGGGCATCTCTGCTTAGACTGCTGCCCCCGTGACCCGGCCCCGGATAAGCGGAAGAAGATGGATGGATGGATAGTGCTGAGGTCCAACTGAAGATATACTTATTTGATTGTGCTAAAGTGGAACTATTGCAAGTGTACTTTAGGTACTGTTTAAATATCTTGCATTTAAAGACTGATATTATACAGAGATCATACTATCCTTACTTATTATATATGAAACACAAATATATATATATATATATATTAAAACACATTTTAGGCTTAATTTTAAGAAATGTGCATTGTGCAATATCGAAAGTACTCTAAATAAAGTTTAATTATAATGTGATATATCAGTAAATATGTTAATGGATTTGTAGTATACTTAGTATGAAATAAATGTATGTAAAATACATTTTGGCATAGTTTGTTTCAATAGTGACCACCTCCTTTCTAAATAATCTAATGTAACGATTCAGAAGTGCAGTTAATTCATTAATATAGAATGGTGATTAAACTGACTTGGAACTACCTATGCATTTTAAACTATGGTCTGTCGCGCATGCGTCGCGACTGAGTGCGTTGTTGTGTTTGGAGCTCCGTCGAATTAATTCAGAAACCTTGATTTTCTTCTTTACACTCTTTTACAAACAAACATTTTTCATTTTATAGCGTCTGAACATATCTGGAATACTTTTCTCTTTAAAAAACAATCGGATCGCTTTGATATCACTACTTATATCCAACCTTCCGAACTTCCGCTACTAGCCTTAGCCCGCTAGCATTGCACGCGTGGTCGCGCCTATCGATCGTCTTATTTACACCCGTATCACTGAAAGCTATAATTCGCCATTATAGCACATCTGCTATAATGGCGAATATAACGGATGTGTGTCTAACGTTACCTTTGAGTGCAGGTGAGGACACCTTCGAGCTACATGCTGTGCAGTTAGAGCTTGAGTCGGTGGAGAAGCAGATCCGCGACCTACTAGAGAGACAGGCCGAGCTGCGAGATCGGCGATCCGCGCTTGAAACATCACGCGCCGATGTTCACAAGTCAGTGGTTAGTAACCTTTTGACTCCGACCTCGTCTACTCCGTGTGTTTCTCTGCACAGGACCCGAGCAGCCAGGACGCGATCATCCCTGGTTTCGTTCACTCCGGCACCGACACAACACCATGGACCCTGGGTGATTCCACAGCGGAAGACGCGAGCCAGGACCAGAGCTAGGACCTCTCCGCCCCTCCCGGCCTTCGAGATCTCCACCCGGAACCGCTTCTCCCCTCTACGCGAGACGGAACGCGACGCTGTGATCATCGGCGATTCCATTGTCCGGCATGTCCACGCTTCCTCAGGTAAAGGTAAGGTGCGCACTCACTGCTTTCCTGGTGCTCGTGTTCTTGATGTCGCTGCGCAGGTCCCCGAGATCCTGAACAGTGACAAGCGCGTCGCAGCTGTCGTGCTGCACGCGGGAACGAACGACATCAGGCTACGGCAGACTGAGGTTCTGAAGAAGGACTACAGGAGCCTGATCGAGACGCAGCACATCGCCTGAAACAACGATCATCGTGTCTGGACCGCTTCCCACGTACCGACTAGGACAAGAAAGGTTCAGTAGATTATTTGCTCTAAATGAATGGTTAATGTCATGGTGTAATGAACAGAGACTGCTCTTTGTAAATAATTGGAATCTGTTCTGGGAGCGACCTAGGCTCTTCCGTGCTGATGGCCTTCACCCCAGCAGAATCGGAGCGGCTCTTCTGTCAGACAACATCTCCAAGACGTTACACACTATATGACTAGTAAGTCAAAGTCCAAATCACACTCTTTGCTGTCCAAACTTAATTGATATAAGTACCAATGTAGAACATTATATTGAAACTGTGTCTATTCCTCGTTTAGTGAGGTCAAACATTAAATCTACTGTAGGATCCAGGAAAAATCTAATTGTGATTAAACCAGAAAATCTCAATAGTAGTGAACAAAAACAATTTATAAAGCTAGGTCTTCTTAAGATTAGATCGCTCACACCTAAGGCGGTTATTGTAAATGAAATGGTCACAGATAATAGTTTCGATGTACTTTGCCTTACTGAAACCTGGCTTAAACCTAATGATTATTTCGGTCTTAATGAGTCTACTCCTCCAGGATACTGCTATAAACATGAGCCCCGTCTGATTGGTCGTGGCGGCGGTGTTGCAACAATCTATAGAGATATTCTTAATGTTACTCAGAAAACAGGTCGCAGGTTTAATTCGTTTGAAGTAATTGTACTAAATGTTACTCTCTTAGATGTAAGAAAGAAATCCCTATTATCTCTAGCCTTGGCTACCGTATATAGACCGCCTGGGCCTTACGCTGATTTCCTAAAAGAGTTTGCAGACTTTCTCTCAGATCTATTGGTCAATGTCGATAAAGCATTAATTGTTGGAGATTTTAACATACACGTCGATAACACAAATGATGCGTTAGGAGCTGCGTTTACAGATTTATTAAACTCCTTTGGGGTCAAGCAAAACGTCATTGGTCCCTCTCACCGTCTTAATCATACGCTAGATTTAATTATATCACATGGAACCAATCCAACCGATATAGATATTATACCGCAAACTGATGAAGTCACTGATCATTACATGGTCACTTGCATACTACGTACTGCTGAAATTTGCCACGTTGCGCCACGTTATCGACCAGGCAGAACAATCGTTCCAACTACTATAGATAGATTCTCAAATAGCTTACCTGATCTAACTCAGCTGATTAGTAAACCCAAACAAACAGATGAACTAGAGGAAATGACTAGCACTATGAGCACCATTTTCTCTAGTACATTAAACATTGTTGCACCAATTAGATTAAAAAAGGTTAGAGAGAAAACTAAAGCACCATGGTATAACAATACTACGCATATTATCAAGAGAGAAACTCGTAATTTAGAGCGTAAATGGAAACAAACTAATTTAGAGGTCTTTAAAATCGCGTGGAAAGACAGTATGTCACGTTATAAAAAGGCCCTAAAAGCGGCCAAGGCGGAGCATCTCCGCAAACTACTGCACTAATAGATGATTATTTTCATCTCCGCAAAATAATCCAAGGTTTTTATTTAACACCGTGGCTAGACTAACAAATAAACAGACGTCACCCGAACAAAATATTCCGTTACAGTTTAGCAGTAATGATTTCATGAACTTCTTCACTGAGAAAATAGAAAGAATCAGAAACACAATTGTAAATGTACAATCTTTAATGGTGTCTTATGATTCAGCCTCAATTATTGCCCCTCAAGAAAAACTACAGCGCTTTACAACTATAGGACAGGAGGAGCTAAATAAACTTATCATTGCATCTAAACCAACAACATGTTTATTAGATCCAATACCAACTAAACTACTGAAAGAAGTGTTATCTGTAGTGGAAGAGCCTCTTCTCAATATTATTAACTCGTCTTTATCTTTAGGTCATGTTCCAAGAATATTCAAGTTGGCAGTTATAAAACCTCTCATTAAGAAACCACAATTAGATCATAATAATCTAGCAAATTACAGACCCATTTCAAATTTACCATTTATGTCTAAAATACTAGAAAAAGTTGTGTCCGCTCAATTGTGCTCTTTCTTGCAAGAAAATTACATCTATGAAAAGTTTCAGTCTGGATTCAGGCCGCATCATAGCACAGAAACTGCGCTCGTTAAAATCACAAATGATTTACTTCTAGCTTCTGACCAAGGCTGTATCTCAATACTAGTTTTACTCGATCTTAGTGCTGCGTTCGATACTATAGATCACACGATACTCTTAGATCGACTACAAAACTACACTGGTGTTCATGGACAGGCATTAAGCTGGTTTAGATCGTACTTATCAGACCGCTACCATTTTGTCTGTTTAAATGGGGAAAAATCGAAGATATGTCAGTAAACTATGGAGTGCCGCAGGGATCTGTGTTAGGCCCTCTATTATTCTCAATATATATGCTGCCACTTGGTAATATTATAAGAAAACATGGAATTAATTTCCACTGTTATGCTGATGACACTCAATTATATATTTCATCACGACCAGATGAAAACAATAAATTATCTAAATTGACAGAGTGTGTTAAAGATATAAAATACTGGATGACGTGTAATTTTCTGCTATTAAATTCAGATAAAACAGAGGTATTACTTATTGGTCAAAAAAACTGCCCACAAAACCTCTTACAATACAACTTTACTTTAGAAGGATGTCCTGTTACTTTATCCTCTACAGTAAAAGACCTGGGTGTTATATTAGACCGCAACTTGTCTTTCGAAAGTCATATTTCATATGTTACAAGAACAGCCTTTTTCCACCTTAGAAACATTGCTAAGCTACGTAACATGCTATCAGTTTCTGATGCAGAAAAGTTAGTTCATGCATTCATGACCTCGAGACTAGATTACTGTAATGCTTTATTAGCTGGTTGTCCTGCATCCTCAATAAACATGCTACAGTTAGTACAAAATGCAGCTGCTAGAGTTCTTACTAGGTCAAGGAAATATGACCATATAACACCAATTCTATTATCTCTACATTGGTTACCTATAAAGTTCCGTATCAATTACAAAGTATTACTAATGACCTATAAAGCCCTAAATGGTTTAGCTCCTGGGTATTTAACGGAACTTCTAACGCCCTACAATCCATCGCACTCTTTAAGATCACTAAATTCGAGGCTTCTGGTCATTCCTAGGATATCTAAGTCCACTAAAGGAGGGAGGGCATTTTCACATTTAGCTCCTAAACTGTGGAATGGCCTTCCTGATATTGTTCGAGGCTCAGACTCGCTGTCCCAGTTTAAAACTAGATTAAAGACACATGTCCTTAGCCAAGCATTCACATAATACTTACCTTTTATATTACAGTTGAATCAGATTGAATGCATTATTGTTATGAACAGCAGCTACGCTAATTATTTCCCATCTGCTTTTCTGTTGTTATCTCGGGACGCTAGTCCCGAGGTAAACACAGATTGTCAGCTCCAGTTTGTATCCAGCCTCCCATGGAAACTACAGATGCCCCAACACCCGTGCAGAGACGACTCGAAGCCTGTGAAGAGACGACTCGACGCCTGTGAAGAGTTGCTGCGCCTCGTTCCAGACACTCTCCGAGGAGATGAGAAGGGTCCTAGATTGTGCGGTGGCAGGTAGGGTGGCGGCCAGACTACTCGCAGACCTTCACCAAGGAGATCGCTCGGTGTCGGAATATTCCATCCAATTTCGCACCCTAGCCGCAGAGTGTCATTGGAACGAGGAGGCGCAGTGAGACATGTTCCTGCATGGGCTGGCTGACCGTGTTCAGAAGGAAATTTACGTTCTGGATCTACTCACGGATTGGACTAGTGGAACTAGCATTGAGAGTCGATGCTCGTTTAAGTCGGGTGGATCGACAAGCATGCCTGAACCTACCTCAGAACGGCACGGAGGACTCACGTGCCAGCGGCAGGAACACGGTCAGACCAGTTTTCGATCACGAGCCCATGTAGGTGGGGAGAGCTCGACTTTCCCGGGAGGAGAGTGTCTTGTGGGGTGAGGGGGGTCCACCTGAGAGTGGCACTTCCTTCGCTTCATTCACACCTCCAACTCGACGTCAACGCAGAAAGGGTCACAATAAGAAGTCTGTAACTAAGAATGCTACTGACGAACTGTCTTGTTTACTAAAACATATAACCATCTAAAAATATTGTTGTGAATAAAGAGGTTGCTGTCCATCACTGTCTTTCTCAAATCACATGAGAGAGCAGTGACAAGGGTCATTGTCCACAAATACAAAGGAACTATTGTATCTTCAGCTGCCTGCTGGAGAACAAGCCGCTGGCTAGACATCGTCATACTTACACAGAAATAGCAGGACTACACTTGCTGGGACCAGCAGTTGTACATGTGATATTGAAATAGCAGTCATGTGCCTTACAGTAAATATGATGAAGACGTCTGAAATCGGACTATAAAAGAAGAGACCTGGACAGGACTCCTCGCTCTTCCTTGCAATCTCCAGTCCGATACACCAGCAGTTATCGGATGCAAGAAGCTTTAAGCCTAGGTAGTATTTCTCTGTTAAGTTAGTACTCATTTTGAATTTGTAACAAGTATTCTTTTCATTTGATTCTTTTAATAAATATTGTTAAACATTTATTATAATTCATCTGACTGGACCTTGGATTCTTGAGTACGTGTCACCTTCTTCTTTCTGGATCAGGAAGATCCTAACTGGAGGAAACGACAAGAGGGTGAGCATTCTTTTGATATAAGAATAATCACTGTGAGATTTGATTGATTAAAAAGCCTAGCCAAAGAGGCAGCTTACGACAGGGTTATTGTTGTATAGCGAACACGGTTGAAGAGTACCTAAACAGGTTAGACTTATACTACGAAGGGGAAATCTATTATCTTTATAATCTTTATTATCTTTATAATAGAATACGAATTTGTAGAGACTGATCGCCTAACTCTTGAGGGCACGACTAAAGGATAGGCTCTTTAGTTACCGCGGGATTATCTATATGTCCTGGATAGGATGTAGGATAATTTGGAACGGTATTAATCGTGATAATCCTGCACAAGAGAGAAAGGCGGAGATCCCAAGGACTCTGCCTGTACTGTGGCAGAGCGGGTCACTTCATCCACTCCTTCCCGGTAAAAGATCAAGCCCGGTAGTAACTGTGAGGCTACTATCGGGTGGGATCTCCGCCGAGAAGACCTCATCATCTACCCTCTTCCCGGCAAGACTGAGATGGGCAACCCTCATGCATGACACTCAAGCCTTACTGGACTCTGGAGCAGAAGGTAATTTCATGGACTTCAAGCTCACTCACAGACTCCAGATTCCTATCACCTCACTCATGCACAAGATATCTGTCAATGCTCTCAATGGTCAAGAACTTCCCAACATTTCTCACACCACAGAACCCATCACACTCATCACATCTGGCAATCACACTGAGACAATATCATTTCTCCTCATGGACTCACCACTTGCACCCGTGGTTCTTGGTCACCCCTGGCTCACTCAACACAACCCCAGAGTCGACTGGGGTCACAATTCCATTTCCACATGGAGTAACAAGTGTCATGAGTCCTGTTTAGTGTCTGCTTGTTCACCTGTGTCTGGTTCTGTGTTTCAGGAGGAGGCAGTAGATATGTCTAACGTGCCCGCAGAGTACCTCGACCTGAAGGAGGTGTTCAGTAAGTCCCGTGCTGCTTCTCTTCCTCCGCATCGTCCCTATGACTGTGCTATAGATTTACTGCCAGGTGAGTTTCCGACTAAGGGCAAGTTATATTCGCTTTCTGTCCCAGAAAGGGAGGCTATGGTGAAATATATTTCTGATTCTCTGGCATCCGGGTTCATCCGCCCTTCCTCTTCTCCAGCGGGGGCGGCGTTCTTTTTTGTGGGGAAGAAGGATGGTTCCCTGCGACCTTGCATTGACTACCGAAGGTTGAACAACATCACGGTAAAGAATACTTATCCTTTGCCGTTGATGTCTTCAGCTTTCGAGAGGTTACAGGGAGCATCCATGTTCACAAAATTGGATTTACGTAATGCCTATTATTTGGTTCGCATAAGGAAGGGGGATGAATGGAAAACCGCGTTTAACACCCCCAGGGGGCACTTTGAATATTTGGTCATGCCTTTTGGGCCGTCCAACTCCCCAACGGTTTTCCAGGCACTCGTCAGTGATGTGCTGAGAGATATGGTTGATCAGTTCATATATGTCTACCTGGATGACATATTGATTTTTTCGTCTTCTCTCCAGGAACACGTTCAGCACGTCAGACGAGTGCTTCAGAGGTTGCTAGAGAATGGGCTTCTGGTCAAGGCGGAGAAATGCGTTTTTCATGCACAGTCTGTTCCGTTCCTAGGGTACATCGTCTCTTCTGAGGGAGTGCGTATGGATCCTGACAAGGTTAAGGCTGTGATAGATTGGCCAAGTCCATATTCCCGTAAGGCCCTACAGAGGTTTCTGGGATTCGCCAATTTTTACAGGCGTTTTACAGGCAAAGAGGTCCACCTTTCAGGATTGTTTAAAAAAAATTAATTAAAGGAAAATAATTGGTGTCAAATAAGTTATTCAATTCGTGAGTGATAAAAATAGCCAAATATTTAAGACCTCTTTCTGAAACCTGAAAGGGAGATTGTATAGACAGATTACAAATATTAAAAGGCATAGAGAAAGATTTTTGGATAGAAGTTTGGCCACGGCGGTGTCCTATGCTCTTTCTTTGAGATCTTTTCCCCAGATTATTGAGTTTTATTGTTTTATTGCAGGGTGCTTGATTTCATGTTCTGTCTTAGTAGGAAAACCAATTCTAAACTCTTACAAATCTTTAACTAAAACTGCATATAATGGTTTACAAAAATCAAAAGGTGAGTTAATAAATAGTCAATGAGACTTGTGTGAGAGTTCAGAGGAAATTAATTTCATTGCTGATTTGCATGATTTGAAGACAGAAAAACTTTTATCACTGAATAATTTTTTTTTCTTCTTTGGAATCTTTGGATAATTCAGATCAATTCTTTTCAATTGAAATACAGTAGCGATGTAAAATAAGCACTGCCAGTTTAAACTGGGAATTACATTTATGCATTTGTCAGACGCTTTTATCCTAAACGACTTACATTGCATTTCAAAGTACATATTTACATTCTTATCAGTTCTTGCTTTCCCTGGGAATCAAACCCATGACCTTGGTGTTGCAAGCACCAGCGCTCTACTGTTTGAGCTACAGGAAAGCTTATCTTAGAAATTAAATGTTTTAGAAAAGGCTGGACTTAAATAACATGGACAATTCTGAAACAGATAATTTAATCTAAGGAGAATATTTATTTTTATAACATTAACTCTTCCAAGAAGGGAAGTTGGCAAAGAGGTCCACCTTTCAGGATTGTTTAAAAAAAATTAATTAGAGGAGAATAATTGGTGTCAAATAAGTTATTCAAATCGTGAGTGATAAAAATAGCCAAATATTTAAGACCTCTTTCTGAAACCTGAAAGGGAGATTGTATAGACAGACTAGAATGTACATTTCCTGAAGAAAATGTGAAGTGGTGCTTGCAGTGGCAAAACTCGCCACTCGGTTGCTAGGGTGTTATACATGATTGCATACGAGCCAACAACCATGTCTGTACGATGTTCTGGTGCTGAGATATGGCTTATTCATGTTGTTCTGGGTGGTTGCTATGGTGTTCTGGGTGGTTGCTATGGTGTTGCTAGGCGTTTGCTTGGGTATTCTGGGTGGTTGCTAGGCGGTTGCTAGGCAGTTGCTAGGGTATTCTGGGTGGTTGCTATGGTGTTGCTAGGCGGTTGCTAGGGTATTCTGGGTGGTTGCTAGGGTATTCTTAGTGGTTGCTAGGCAGTTGCTAGGCGGTTGCTAGGGTGTTCTGGGTGGTTGCTATGGTGTTGCTAGGCGGTTGCTAGGGTATTCTGGGAAGTTGCTAGGGCGTTGCTAGGCAGTTGCTAGGGTATTCTGGGTGGTTGCTATGGTGTTGCTAGGGTATTCTGGATGGTTGCTAGGGCGTTGCTAGGCAGTTGCTAGGGTATTCTGGGTGGTTGCTATGATGTTGCTAGGTGGTTGCTAGGGTATTCTGGATGGTTGCTAGGGCATTGCTAGGCAGTTGCTAGGGTGTTCTGGGTGGTTGTTATGGTGTTGCTAGGCGGTTGCTAGGGTATTCTGGGTGGTTGCTATGATGTTGCTAGGTGGTTGCTAGGGTATTCTGGATGGTTGCTAGGGCATTGCTAGGCAGTTGCTAGGGTGTTCTGGGTGGTTGTTATGGTGTTGCTAGGCGGTTGCTAGGGTATTCTGGGTGGTTGCTATTGTGTTGCTAGGCGGTTGCTAGGGTATTCTGGGTGGTTGCTAGGGTATTCTTAGTGGTTGCTAGGCAGTTGCTAGGCGGTTGCTAGGGTGTTCTGGGTGGTTGCTATGGTGTTGCTAGGCGGTTGCTAGGGTATTCTGGGTGGTTGCTAGGGCGTTGCTAGGGTATTCTGGGTGGTTGCTATGGTGTTGCTAGGGTATTCTGGATGGTTGCTAGGGCGTTGCTAGGCAGTTGCTAGGGTATTCTGGATGGTTGCTAGGCAGTTGCTAGGGTGTTCTGGGTGGTTGCTATGGGGTTGCTAGGCAGTTGCTATGGTATTCTGGGTGGATGCTAGGGCGTTGCTAGGCAGTTGCTAGGGTGTTCTACGTGGTTGCTAGGTGTTCTGGGTGGTTGCTAGGCAGTTGCTAGGTGTTCTGGGTGGTTGCTAGGCAGTTGCTAGGTGTTCTGGGTGGTTGCTAGGCAGTTGCTAGGGTGTTCTGGGTGGTTGCTAGAGTTTTTTGGTGGTTACTAGAGCATTTCTAGACGTTGCTAGGGTGTTCAGGGTGGTTGCTAAGGTATTTTTGTTAGTTGCTATGGTGTTACTAGGTGGTTGGTAGTTGTCAAATATGGTTACTATGGAGTTTTTATAGAGTTCTTAAAATCTTTAATAACGAGTGCCTTCAGTACGGCACTCGGCCTGCGGCCTCGTGCCTATGGCCGAATAGGCTCAAGCATGGAGCGATATCGCAATGCCATGAGAGTAAAATTGCTTTAAAAAATAAAAAAAAATTAAAAAATATTTTTTTTTTGTTTTAGGGTGGTTGCTAGGGAGCTCTTAGTGGTTGCTAGGGTGCTGTAACTGGTTGCTAGGGTGTGGCTATGAAGATTTTAGGCCATTACTTATTGGCTGCTTGATAATATAAATCCTCTGAGGGAGAGAGAGAGGGAGAGACGCAGGGGTGTCAGGCCCTTTGGAGTGGTGTGTGTGTGAAAACGTCGGTTGGGATTCAAATATTTTTAGAACTCCCAATGTAAAGTCAATGGGACTTTTTTGGCCGCTTTTTCGTCCGCTGTGCGAACATCGTACACCCGATCGCTTAGAAAAGTCATACCACACCTCTCCTCAATGAGCCGGTCGATTTGACACCTCACTCAGGGGTCTGAGACAAACGGTGCGGGGCGAGTTACGCGCCAAACTTTGTCCAGAATAATAAGAAGAATAACTAGAATGTACATTTCCTGAAGAAAATGTGAAGTGGTGCTTGCAGTGGCAAAATTCGCCACTGGGCAGATGTTAACACAATTAACATGTTGTGATACCATGATATACCACGTTTTAGCATTATTTACCACGATTTACCATGTTTCTAAGATGATTTATTACGATTTAACATATTCCAGCATGATTTACTATGATTAACATGTTGTTAGAATGATGCTAGCAGGATTAGCATGTTGGTTGGATGATGCTAGCATGATTAGCATGTTGCTAGCATGCTTTTAACAAGATGCTAGCATGATTAGCATTTTGCTAGCATGCTTTTAACAAGATGCTAGCATGATTAGCATGTTGCTAGCATGTTTTTAGCTAGATGCTAACATGATTAGCATGTTGCTAGCATGATTAGCATGTTGCTAACATTATGCTAGCTTGATTAGCATGATGCTAGCTTTATTAGCATGTTGGTAACCTAATGCTAGCATGCTTATCATGTTGCTAGCATTATGCTAGCTTGATTAGCATGTTGCTAACATGGTTAGCATGTTGCTAGCATGATGCTAGCTTGATTAGCATGTTTTGCTAGCATAATGCTAGCATGATTAGCATGTTGCTAGCATGATGTTAGCATGATGCTAGCTTGATTAGCATGATGCTAGCATTATGCTAGCTTGATTAGCATGTTGTTAGCATGATGCTAGCTTTATTAGCATGTTGGTAGCCTAATGCTAGCATGATTAGCATGTTGCTAGCATTATGCTAGCTTGATTAGCATGTTGCTAGCATGGTTAGCATGTTGCTAGCATGATGCTAGCTTGATTAGCATGTTGCTAGCATAATGCTAGCATGATTAGCATGTTGCTAGCATGATGCTAGCTTTATTAGCATGATGCTAGCATTATGCTAGCTTGATTAGCATGTTGTTAGCATTATGTTAACTTTATTAGCATGTTGGTAGCATAATGCTAGCATGATTAGCATGATGCTAGCTTGATTAGCATGTTGCTAGCATGATTAGCATGTTGCTAGCATGATGCTAGCTTGATTAGCATGTTGCCAGCATGTTTTTAGCAAGATGCTGTTGCCAGGTGGTTGCTAGGGTGTTCTGGGTGGTTGCTATGGTGTTGCTAGGCAGTTGCTAAGGTGTTCTGGGTGGTTGCTAGGCAGTTGCTAGGGTATTCTTGGTGGTTGCTAGGGCGTTGCTAGGTGGTTGCTAGGGTGTTCTGGGTGGTTGCTATGGTGTTGCTAGGCAGTTGCTATGGTATTCTGGGTGGATACTAGGGCATTGCTAGGCAGTTGCTAGGGGGTTCTGGTTGGTTGCTAGGTGTTCTGGGTGGTTGCTAGGCAGTTGCTAGGTGTTCTAGGTGGTTGCTAGGCAGTTGCTAGGGTGTTCTGGGTGCTTGCTAGAGTTTTTTGTGGTTACTAGAGCATTTCTAGACGTTGCTAGGGTGTTCAGGGTGGTTGCTAAGGTGTTTTTGTTAGTTGCTATGGTGTTACTAGGTGGTTGGTAGTTGTCAAATATGGTTACTATGGAGTTTTTATAGAGTTCTTAAAATCTTTAATAACGAGTGCCTTCTGTATGGTGGCTATGAAGATTTTAGGCCATTACTTATTGGCTGCTTGATAATATAAATCCTCTGAGGGAGAGAGAGAGGGAGAGATGCAGGGGTGTCAGGCCCTTTGGAGTGGTGTGTGTGTGAAAACGTCGGTTGGGATTCAAATATTTTTAGAACTCCCAATGTAAAGTCAATGGGACTTTTTTGGCCGCTTTTTCGTCCGCTGTGCGAACATCGTACACCCGATCGCTTAGAAAAGTCATAGCACACCTCTCCTCAATGAGCCGGTCGATTTGACACCTCATTCATGGGTCTGTGACAAACGGTGCGGGGCGAGTTACGCGCCAAACTTTGTCCAGAATAATAATAATAACTAGAATGTACATTTCCTGAAGAAAATGTGAAGTGGTGCTTGCAGTGGCAAAACTCGCCACTCGGTTGCTAGGGTGTTGTACATGATTGCATACGAGCCAACAACCATGTCTGTACGATGTTGTGGATCTGAAATATGGCTTCTATATGTTGCAATATGGTTGCTAGGTGGCTGTAAATGGTTGCTAGGGTGTGAAAACACAGTTACCATGGTGATATTTACAGACTGTTTTCCAACTGAAACTAATGAGCCAACCCCCATCTCTATACGATGTTCTGATGCAGAGATATACGTTTTGCTAAACGGTTGCTAGGGTACTCTATTTGGTTGCTAGCGAGTGGCTTGGCAGCTGCCAATGATGAAACTCCAAAGGCTTCTTGTCACTATGAATGATATAAACCAACTCCCATGCCTCTGCGACATTCAGAATGGAAGATATGCCTCTTTGGATTTTGGTTGCTAGGGTACTCTGTTTGGTTGCTAGGGAGTGGCTTGTCATCTGTCAATGATGAAATTCCAAAGGCTTCTTGTCAGTATGAATGATATAATCCAACTCCCATGCCTCTGTGACATTCAGAATGGAAGATATGCCTCTTTGGATTTTGGTTGCTAGTGTACTCTGTTTGGTTGCTATGGAGTTGCTTGGCAGCTGCCAATGATGAAACTGCAAAGGCTTCTTGTCACTATGAATGATATAAACCAACTCCCATGCCTCTGTGACATTCAGAATGGAAGATATCCCTCTTTGGATTTTGGTTGCTAGGGTACTCTGTTTGGTTGCTATGGAGTTGCTTGGCAGCTGCCAATGATGAAACTGCAAAAGCTTCTTGTCAGTATGAACGGTATAAACCAACTCCTATGCCTCTGTGACATTCACAATGGAAGATATGCCTCTTTGGATTTTGGTTGCTAGGGTACTCTGTTTGATTGCTATGGAGTTGCTTGGCAGCTGCCAATGATGAAACTGCAAAGGCTGCTTGTCAGTATGAACGGTATAAACCAACTCCCATGCCTCTGTGACATTCACAATGGAAGATATGCCTCTTTGGATTTTGGTTGCTAGGGTACTCTGTTTGGTTGCTATGGAGTTGCTTGGCAGCTGCCAATGATGAAACTGCAAAGGCTGCTTGTCAGTATGAACGGTATAAACCAACTCCCATGCCTCTGTGACATTCACAATGGAAGATATCCCTCTTTGGATTTTGGTTGCTAGGGTACTCTGTTTGGTTGCTATGGAGTTGCTTGGCAGCTGCCAATGATGAAACTGCAAAGGCTGCTTGTCACTACGAACGGTATAAACCAACTCCCATGCCTCTGTGACATTCACAATGGAAGATATCCCTCTTTGGATTTTGGTTGCTAGGGTACTCTGTTTGGTTGCTATGGAGTTGCTTGGCAGCTGCCAATGATGAAACTGCAAAGGCTGCTTGTCACTACGAACGGTATAAACCAACTCCCATGCCTCTGTGACATTCACAATGGAAGATATCCCTCTTTGGATTTTGGTTGCTAGGGTACTCTGTTTGGTTGCTATGGAGTTGCTCGGCAGCTGCCAATGATGAAACTGCAAAAGCTTCTTGTCACTATGAATGATATAAACCAACTCCCATTTCTCTGTGACATTCAGAATGGAAGATATCCCTCTTTGAATTTTGGTTGCTAGGGTACTCTGTTTGGTTGCTAGGGAGTGGCTTGGCAGCTGCCAATGATGAAACTCCAAAGGCTGCTTGTCAGTATGAATGATACAAACCAACTCCCATGCCTCTGTGACATTTAGAATGGAAGATATCCCTCTTTGGATTTTTGTTGATAGGGTGCTCGACAATGGTTGCTAGGGAGGGGCTTGGAAGTGTTGAGGTCATTCATGATGGGCTGTTTGCTGCCCCGAGTCAAATGAGACCACCCCCACGTTTCTATGACAATTCAGTCTGGAGATATCTCTTTGAACTCTTTCAATGGAAGTCTATGGAACTTGTTGCTAAGGGGCTCTAAATGGTTGCTAGGGCGTGGCTTGATAGCTTCACAATGATCCTGAGAGACTGATTGGTCGTCTGAGTAAAATGAGCCCTCCCCCTTGTCTCTATGACACTGTGATCCAGAGCTACGTTCAGTACAAAGTCCCTATGCAATTTACCATAGTAGGAAAAGCATGTGTGTTTCATGGGACGTTCCTTCCCCATAGTAAGTCAATGGGGCAACTTTGGGCAGCTCCTGCCCCCCAGGGGTGCAACTTTTACCCCATTGTGAGGTATGTTCTTACAGAGCCTGTTAGCCTCTTCAAATGTGGCAAATCACACGTTTCTGCGAAATCCTCGCTCAGAGCTACGTGTGGTCAAAGTTCGTCTCAATGTTAAGTCAATGGGACTTTTTTGGCCGCTTTTTCGCCCCTGGGGCGAACACCGCACCCCCGATCGCTTATAAAAGTCATAGCACACCTCTCCTTAATGAGCCGGTCGATTTGACACCTCACTCAGGGGTCTGTGACAAATGGTGCGGGGCGAGTTACGCGCCAAACTTTTGTCCAGAATAATAAAAAGAATAATAATAAGTATGAGCAATAACAATAGTGATGCCTTGCTTTCAGCAAGCACCACTAATAAAAACTAGAATGTACATTTCCTGAAGAAAATGTGAAGTGGTGCTTGCAGTGGCAAAACTCGCCACTCGGTTGCTAGGGTGTTGTACATGATTGCATACGAGCCAACAACCATGTCTGTACGATGTTGTGGAGCTGAAATATGGCTTCTATATGTTGCAATATGGTTGCTAGGTGGCTCTAAATGGTGGCTAGGATGTGAATACACAGTTACCATGGTGATATTTACAGACTGTTTTCCAACTGAAACTAATGAGCCAACGCCCATCTCTATACGATGTTCTGATGCAGAGATATACGTTTTGCTAAACGGTTGCTAGGGTACTCTATTTGGTTGCTAGCGAGTGGCTTGTCAGCTGCCAATGATGAAACTCCAAAGGCTTCTTGTCACTATGAATGATATAAACCAACTCCCATGCCTCTGCGACATTCAGAATGGAAGATATGCCTCTTTGGATTTTGGTTGCTAGGGTACTCTGTTTGGTTGCTAGGGAGTGGCTTGTCATCTGTCAATGATGCAATTCCAAAGGCTTCTTGTCAGTATGAATGATATAATTCAACTCCCATGCCTCTGTGACATTCAGAATGGAAGATATGCCTCTTTGGATTTTGGTTGCTAGGGTACTCTGTTTGATTGTTTTGGAGTTACTTGGCAGCTGCCAATGATGCAATTCCAAAGGCTTCTTTTCACTATGAATGATATAAACCAACTTCCATGCCTCTGTGACATTCAGAATGGAAGATATCCCTCTTTGGATTTTGGTTGCTAGGGTACTCTGTTTGGTTGCTAGAGAGTGTCTTGGCAGCTGCCAATCATGAAACTCAAAGGCTGCTTGTCAATATGAATGATATAAACCAATTCCCATGCCTCTGTGACATTCAGAATGGAAGATATCCCTCTTTGGATTTTGGTTGCTAGGGTACTCTGTTTGGTTGCTATGGAGTTGCTTGACAGCTGCCAATGATGAAACTGCAAAGGCTTCTTGTTATTATGAATGATATAAACCAACTCCCATGCTTCTGTGACATTCAGAATGGAAGATATCCCTCTTTGGATTTTGGTTGCTAGGGTACTCTGTTTGGTTGCTAGGGAGTGGCTTGTCAGCTGCCAATCATGAAACTCCAAAGGCTTCTTGTCACTATGAATGATATAAACCAACTCCCATGCCTCTGCGACATTCAGAATGGAAGATATCCCTCTTTGGATTTTGGTTGCTAGGGTACTCTGTTTGGTTGCTAGGGAGTGGCTTGTCAGCTCCCAATCATGAAACTCCAAGGCTTCTTGTCACTATGAATGATATAAACCAACTCCCATGCCTCTGCGACATTCAGAATGGAAGATATCCCTCTTTGGATTTTGGTTGCTAGGGTACTCTGTTTGGTTGCTAGGGAGTGGCTTGGCAGCTGGCAATCATGAAACTCCAAAGACTGCTTGTCAGTATGAATGATATAATCCAACTCCCATGCCTCTGTGACATTCAGAATGGAAGATATCCCTCTTTGGATTTTGGTTGCTAGGGTACTCTGTTTGGTTGCTATGGAGTGGTTTGGCAGCTGCCAATGATGAAACTCCAAAGGCTGCCTGTCAGTATGAATGATATAAACCAACTCCCATGCCTCTGTGACATTCAGAATGGAAGATATCCCTCTTTGAATTTTGGTTGCTAGGGTACTCTACTTTGTTGCTAGGGAGTGGCTTGTCAGCTGCCAATCATGAAACTCCAAAGGCTTGTTGCCACTATGAATGATATAAACCAACTCCCATGCCTCTGCGACATTCAGAATGGAAGATATCCCTCTTTGGATTTTGGTTGCTAGGGTACTCTGTTTGGTTGCTAGGGAGTGGCTTGTCAGCTACCAATCATGAAACTCCAAAGGCTTCTTGTCACTATGAATGATATAAACCAACTCCCATGCCTCTGTGACATTCAGAATGGAAGATATCCCTCTTTGGATTTTGGTTGCTAAGGTGCTCGACAATGGTTGCTAGGGAGGGGCTTGGAAGTGTTGAGGTGATTCATGATTGGCTGTTTGGTGCCCCGAGTCAAATGAGACCACCCCCATGTTTCTATGACAATTCAGTCTGGAGATATCTCTTTGAACTCTTTCAATGGAAGTCTATGGAACTTGTTGCTAAGGGGCTCTAAATGGTTACCAGGGTGTGGCTTGATAGCTTCACAATGATCTTGAGAGACTGATTGGTCGTCTGAGTAAAATGAGCCCTCCCCCTTGTCTCTATGACACTGTGATCCAGAGCTACGTTCAATACAAAGTCCCTATGCAATTTACCATAGTAGGAAAAGCATGCGTGTTTCACGGGACGTTCCTTCCCCATAGTAAGTCAATGGGGCAACTTTGGGCATCTCCTGCCCCCCAGGGGTGCAACTTTTACCCCATTGTGAGGTATGTCCTTACAGAGCCTGTCAGCCTCTTCAAATGTGGCAAATCACACGTTTCTGCAAAATCCTCGCTCAGAGCTACGTGTGGTCAAAGTTCGTCGCAATGTTAAGTCAATGGGACTTTTTTGGCCGCTTTTTCGCCCCTGGGGTGAACACCGCACCCCCGATCGCTTATAAAAGTCATAGCACACCTCTCCTTAATGAGCCGGTCGATTTGACACCTCACTCAGGGGTCTGTGACAAACGGTGCGGGGCGAGTTACGCGCCAAACTTTGTCCAGAATGGTTGCTAGGGTGTTCTGAGTGGTTGCTAGGGCATTGCTAGGCGGTTGCTAGGGTATTCTGGGTGGTTGTTAGGGCATTGCTAGGAGGTTGCTAGGGTGTTCTGGTAGTTGCTATGGTGTTGCTAGGCAGTTGCTATGGTATTCTGGGTGGATGCTAGGGTGTTGCTAGGCAGTTCCTAGGGTGTTCTGGGTGGTTGCTAGGCAGTTGCTAGGTGTTCTGGGTGGTTGCTAGGCAGTTGCTAGGGTGTTCTGGGTGGTTGCTAGGGTATTTTGGTGGTTACTAAAGCATTTCTAGACGTTGCTAGGGTGTTCAGGGTGGTTGCTAAGGTATTTTTGGTAGTTGCTTTGGTGTTACTAGGTGGTTGGTAGTTGTCAAAGATGGTTACTATGGAGTTTTTATAGAGTTCTTAAAATCTTTAATAACGAGTGCCTTCAGTACGGCACTCGGCCTGCGGCCTCGTGCCTATGGCCGAATAGGCACAAGCATGGAGCGATATCGCAAGACTACGAGTGTGATATTGCTTTTAAAAATACAAAAAAATTAAAAAAAAAATTTTTATTGGTTTAGGGTGGTTGCTAGGGAGCTCTTAGTGGTTGCTAGGGTGCTGTGACTGGTTGCTAGGGTGTGGCTATGAAGATTTTAGGCCATAACTTATTGGTTGGTTGATAATATAAATCCTCTGAGGGAGAGAGAGAGGGAGAGATGCAGGGGTGACAGGCCCTTTTGAGTCTGTGTGTGTGAAAATGTCGGTTGGGATTCAAATGTTTTTAGAACTCCCAATGTAAAGTCAATGGGACTTTTTTGGCCGCTTTTTCGTCCGCTGTGCGAACATCGTACACCCGATCGCTTAGAAAAGTCATAGCACACCTCTCCTCAATGAGCCGGTCGATTTGACACCTCACTCAGGGGTCTGTGACAAATGGTGCGGGGCGAGTTACGCGCCAAACTTTTGTCCGGAATAATAAGAAAAAGAAGAAGAATAATAAGTATGAGCAATAACAATAGTGATGCTTTTAAAAAAGCACCACTAATAAGAATAATAAGTATGAGCAATAACAATAGTGATGCTTTCAAAAAAGCACCACTAATAATAACTAGATGCGAAAGTTCGTCGAGACAAACTTTAAGTTGGCTTGAGAAAGTTTGGACCATAAAGTTTGAAAAAGTTTAAAGTAGTTTAAAGTTTAAAGTAGTTTAAAGTTTAAAGTAGTTTAAAGTTTAAAGTAGTTTAAAGTTTAAAGTAGTTTAAAGTTTAATTTAGTTTAAAGTGTAAATTAGTTGAAAGTTTAAAATAGTTTGAAGTTTAATTTAGTTTAAAGTTTAAATTAGTTGAAAGTTTAAAATAGTTTGAAGTTTAATTTAGTTTAAAGTTTAAAATAGTTGAAAGTTTAAAGTAGTTTGAAGTTTAATTTAGTTTAAAGTTTAAATTAGTTGAAAGTTTAAAATAGTTTGAAGTTTAATTTAGTTTAGTTTAGGGTGTTCTGGGTGGTTGCTATGGTGTTGCTAGGCGGTTGCTAGGGTATTCTGGGTGGTTGCTAGGGTGTTGCTAAGCGGTTGATAGGGTATTTTGGGTGGTTGCTAGGGTGTTGCTAGGCGGTTGCTAAGGTATTTTAGGTGGTTGCTAGGGTGTTCTGGGTGGTTGCTAGGCGGTTGCTATGGTATTTTGGGTGGTTGCTAGGGTGTTGCTGGGCGGTTGCTAGGGTGTTCTGGGTGGTTGCTATGGTGTTGCTAGACGTTGCTAAGGTATTTTGGGTGGTTGCTAGGCGGTTGCTAGGGTGTTATGGGTGGTTGCTAGGGTATTCTGGTTGGTTGCTAGGGTGTTCTGGGTGGTTGCTAGGCGGTTGCTATGGTGTTTTGGGTGGTTGCTAGGGTGTTGCTAGGCGGTTGCTAAGGTATTTTGGGTGGTTGCTAGGCGGTTACTAGGGTGTTCTGGGTGGTTGCTAGGGTGTTCTGGGTGGTTGCTAGGCGGTTGCTAGGGTTTTTTAGTGGTTGCTATGGTGTTGCTAGGCGGTTGCTAGGGTGTTCTGGGTGGTTGCTAGGGTGTTGCTAGGCGGTTGCTAGGGTATTCTGGGTGGTTGCTAGGCGGTTGCTAGGGTGTTCTGGGTGGTTGCTATGCTGTTGCTAGACGGTTGCTAGGGTATTCTGGGTGGTTGCTAGGTGGTTGCTAGGGTGTTTTGGGTGGTTGCTAGGCGGTTGCTAGGGTGTTCTGGGTGGTTGCTATGGTGTTGCTAGGCGGTTGCTAAGGTATTCTGGGTGGTTGCTAGGCAGTTGCTAGGGTGTTCTGAGTGGTTGCTATGCTGTTGCTAAGGTGTTCTGGGTGGTTGCTAGGCGGTTGCTAGGGTGTTCTGGGTGGTTGCTATGGTGTTGCTAGGCGGTTGCTAGGGTATTCTGGGTGGTTGCTAGGCGGTTGCTAGGGTGTTCTGGGTGGTTGCTATGGTGTTGCTAGGCGGTTGCTAGGGTGTTCTGGGTGGTTGCTATGATGTTGCTAGGCGGTTGCTAAGGTATTCTGGGCGGTTGCTAGTCAGTTGCTAGGGTGTTCTGGGCGGTTGCTATGGTGTTGCTAGGTGGTTGGTAGTTGTCATAGATGGTTACTATGGAGTTTTTATAGAGTCCTTAGCATGATCTTGGTATGATTTAGCACTTAACTAATTGATATTAGCATGTAGCTATTCACTGCTAGCATGTGTAGCATGTTGGAAGTGCTGTTTGCTAGCATGAGTCAAAAGAGCCAAACCTCATCTCTATACGATGTTCTGATACAGAGATATAGGTCTTGCAAAACGGTTGCTAGGGTACTCAAGTTTGGTTGCTATGGAGTTGCTTGGGAGCTTGAAGCTTTAAACTTAAAACGTTTAAAGTGGTTTGAAGTTTAAAGTAGTTTACGAGTTTTGAGTTTACAAGTTTAAATGAGTTTAGAGTTTAAGTTTAAATGAGTTTAGTGTGTGTGTGTGTGTGTGTGTGTGTGTGTGTGTTCACACACACACACACACACACACACACACACACACACACACACACACTCAGAGTTTATGAGTTTAGAGTTTTTAAGTGTATAAATTGATGAGTTTATAAGTGTTAGAGTTTTTGAGTTTAGAGTTTATAAGTTTTAAATGAGTTTAGAGTTTATAAGTTTTAATGAGTTTAGAGTTTATAAGTTTAAATGAGTTTAAGAGTTCAGAGTTTATTAATTTATGAGTTTAAGAGTTCATAAGTCTATGAATTCATGAGTTTATAAGTTAATTAGTTTATAAGTGTATGAGTTTAGAGTTCATTAGTTTAAATGAGTCTCATTGGCTAATATAGTATATAGAACGGCAGTTTGGTTTAGTCTTCAAGGTATTTTGATTTGAATTTTCGTCGGTTGGTGAGTTTGAATCTGGATTTGAATTTTTTAGAACTCCCCAATGTAAGTCAATGGGAGTTTTTCCGAGTTTTGATCGTCATTTTTAGGAAAACCGTAAGTCCGATCAGTCTGAAAAGATATAGCACACTAAGTCAGAACAGTTTGAGTGTCTGAGCCGAGTTTGGAGTATGTAGAGTTAAAGCTCTAGGAGGAGTTTGAGTCAGATTTTTTTCCGCTCAGAAGAATAATAATAACTAGATGCGAAAGTTCGTCGAGACAAACTTTAAGTTGGCTTGAGAAAGTTTGGAGCAGAACGTTTTTTTGCTAGGCGGTTGCTAGGATGTTATAGGTGGTTGCTATGGTGTTGCTAGGGTATTTTGGGCGGTTGCTAGGGTGTTCTGGGTGGTTGCTAGGTTTTTGCTAGGGTGTCCTGGGTGGTTGCTAAGGTCTTTTGGGTGGTTGCTAGGGTGTTCTAGGTGGTTGCTAGGGTATTCTGGGTGGTTGCTAGGCGGTTGCTAGGGTTTTCTGGGTGGTTGCTAGGCTGTTTTGGGTGGTTGCTAGGGTATTCTGGGTGGTTGCTAGGCGGTTGCTAGGATATTTCTGATGGTTGCTAGGGTCTTTTGGGTGGTTGCTAGGCAGTTGCTAGGATATTTTGGGTGGTTGCTAGGGTCTTTTGGGTGGTTGCTAGGCGGTTGCTAGGATATTTTAGGTGGTTGCTAGGGTGTTTTGGGTGGTTGCTAGGCGGTTGCTAGGGTGTTTTGGGTGGTTGCTAGGATGTTTTGGGTGGTTGCTAGGGTCTTTTGGGTGGTTGCTAGGCGGTTGCTAGGGTGTTTTGGGTGGTTGCTAGGATATTTTGGGTGGTTGCTAGGGTCTTTTGGGTGGTTGCTAGGCGGTTGCTAGGGTGTTTTGGGTGGTTGCTAGGGTCTTTTGGGTGGTTGCTAGGGTATTTTGGGTGGTTGCTAGGCGGTTGCTAGGGTGTTCTGGGTGGTTGCTAGGCGGTTGCTAGGGTGTTCTGGGTGGTTGCTATGGTATTCAGGGCGGTTGATATGGTGTTACTAGGTGGTTGGTAGTTGTCACAGATGGTTACTATGGAGTTTTTATAGAGTTCTTAGCATGATCTTGGCATGATTTAACACTTAACTAATTGCTATTAGCATGTAGCTATTCATTGCTAGCATGTGTAGCATGTTGGAAGTGCTGTTTGCTAGCATGAGTCAAAAGAGCCAAAACTCATCTCTATACGATGTTCTGATACAGAGATATAGGTCTTGCAAAACGGTTGCTAGGGTACTCAAGTTTGGTTGCTATGGAGTTGCTTGGGAGCTGGAAGATTTAAACTTAAGAAGTTTATAGTGGTTTGAAGTTTACAGTAGTTTGAAGTTTGACAGATAGATAAATAAGTTAGATAGACACACACACACACACACACAAACACACACACACACACACTAACTCGCTCACACACTCACTCATAAACTCAGTGTGTGTGTCTGAGTTTAGAGTTTATAAGTGTATACATTGATGAGTTTATAAGTGTATGAGTTCTTGAGTTTTGAGTTTATAAGTTTAAATCAGTTTAGAGTTTATAAGTTTAAATGAGATTAAGAGTTCAGAGTTTATTAATTTATGAGTTTAAGAGTTCATAAGTTTATGAATTCATGAGTTTATAAGTTAATTAGTTTATAAGTGTTTATAGTTTAGAGTTTATTAGTTTAAATGAGTCTCATTGGCTAATATAGTATATAGAACGGCAGTTTGGTTTAGTCTTCAAGGTATTTAGATTTGAATTTTCGTCGGTTGGTGAGTTTGAATCTGGATTTGAATTGGGAGTTGGGAGTTTTTCCGAGTTTTGATCGTCATTTTTAGGAAAACCGTAAGTCCGATCAGTCTGAAAAGATATAGCAACTAACTTCAGATCAGTTTGAGTGTCTGAGCCGAGTTTGGAGTATGTAGAGTTAAAGCTCTAGGACGAGTTTGAGTCAACAGTTTTTAACAGAAGAATAATAATAAGAACTAGATGCGAAAGTTCGTCGAGACAAACTTTAAGTTGGCTTGAGAAAAATTTGGAGCAGAACGTTTTTTGCTAGGCAGTTGCTAGGATGTTATGGGTGGTTGCTATGGTGTTGCTATGGTATTTTGGGCGGTTTCTAGGGTGTTCTGGGTGGTTGCTAGGGTATTTTGGGTGGTTGCTAGGGTATTCTGGGTGGTTGCTAGGCGGTTGCTAGGGTTTTCTGGTTGGTTGCTAGGCTGTTTTGGGTGGTTGCTAGGGTATTCTGGGTGGTTGCTAGGCGGTTGCTAGGATATTTCTGATGGTTGCTAGGGTCTTTTGGGTGGTTGCTAGGCGGTTGCTAGGATATTTTAGGTGGTTGCTAGGGTCTTTTGGGTGGTTGCTAGGTGGTTGCTAGGGTCTTTTGGGTGGTTGCTAGGTGGTTGCTAGGATGTTTTGGGTGGTTGCTAGGGTCTTTTGGGTGGTTGCTAGGCGGTTGCTAGGGTGGTTTGGGTGGTTGCTAGGATATTTTGGGTGGTTGCTAGGGTCTTTTGGGTGGTTGCTAGGTGTTTTGGGTGGTTGCTAGGGTCTTTTGGGTGGTTGCTAGGGTATTTTGGGTGGTTGCTAGGGTGTTCTCGGTGGTTGCTAGGGTCTTTTGGGTGGTTGCTAGGCGTTGCTAGGGTGTTTTGGGTGGTTGCTAGGGTCTTTTGGGTGGTTGCTAGGGTGTTCTGGGTGGTTGCTAGGGTGTTCTGGGTGGTTGCTAGGGTCTTTTGGGTAGTTGCTAGGCAGTTGCTAGGATATTTTGGGTAGTTGCTAGGGTCTTTTGGATGGTTGCTAGGCAGTTGCTAGGATATTTCGGTGGTTGCTAGGGTCTTTTGGGTGGTTGCTAGGCGGTTGCTAGGGTATTTTGGGTGGTTGCTAGGGTCTTTTGGGTGGTTGCTAGGCGGTTGCTAGGGTCTTTTGGGTGGTTGCTAGGGTGGTTGCTAGGTGGTTGCTAGGGTGTTATGGGTGGTTGCTAGGCTGTTCTGGGTGGTTGCTAGGCGGTTGCTAAGGTATTCAGGGCGGTTGATATGGTGTTACTAGGTGGCTGGTAGTTGTCACAGATGGTTACTATGGAGTTTTTATAGAGTTCTTAGCATGATCTTGGCATTATTTAACACTTAACTAATCACTACTAGCATGTAGCTATTCACTGCTAGCATGTGTAGTATGTTGGAAGTGCTGTTTGCTAGCATGAGTCAAAAGAGCCAAACCTCATCTCTATACGATGTTCTGATACAGAGATATAGGTCTTACAAAACGGTTGCTAGGGTACTCGAGTTTGGTTGCTATGGAGTTGCTTGGGAGCTGGAAGATTTAAACTTAAGAAGTTTATAGTGGTTTGAAGTTTACAGTAGTTTACAGTAGTTTGAAGTTTGACAGATAGATAAATAAGTTAGATAAACACACACACACACACACACACACACACACACTCTAACTCGCTCACACACTCACTCATAAACTCAGTGTGTGTGTCTGAGTTTAGAGTTTATAAGTGTATAAATTGATGAGTTTATAAGTGTATGAGTTCTTGAGTTTTGAGTTTATAAGTTTAAATCAGTTTAGAGTTTATAAGTTTAAATGAGATTAAGAGTTCAGAGTTTATTAATTTTATGAGTTTGAGTTCATAAGTTTATGAATTCATGAGTTTATAAGTTAATTAGTTTATAAGTGTTTATAGTTTAGAGTTTTTTAGTTTAAATTAGTCTCAATGGCTCATATAGTATATAGAACGGCAGTTTGGTTTAGTCTTCAAGGTGTTTAGATTTAAATTTTTGTCGGTTTGAATTTTTTAGAACTCCCCAATGTAAGTCAATGGAGTTTTTGAATGAGTTTTTTCGAGTTTTGATCGTCATTTTTAGGAAAACCGTAAGTCCGATCAGTCTGAAAAGATATAGCATACCGAGTCAGATCAGTCTGAGTGTCCGAGCCGAGTTTGGAGTATGTAGAGTTAAAGCTCTAGGAGGAGTTTGATATAGATTTTTTTAGGGTCAGAAGAATAATAATAACTAGATGCGAAAGTTCGTCGAGACAAACTTTAAGTTGGCTTGAGAAAGTTTGGACCAGAAAGTTTTTTGCTAAGCGGTTGCTAGGGTATTCTGAGTGGTTGCTAGGCGGTTGCTAGGATATTTCTGGTGGTTGCTAGGGTCTTTTGGGTGGTTGCTAGGCGGTTGCTAGGGTATTTTGGGTGGTTGCTAAGGTGTTCTGGGTGGTTGCTAGGCGGTTGCTAGGGTGTTCTGGGTGGTTACTAGGGTGTTCTGGGTGGTTGCTAGGCGGTTGCTAGGATATTTTGGGTGGTTGCTAGGCGGTTGCTAGGGTATTTTGGGTGGTTGCTAGGGTGTTCTGGGTGGTTGCTAGGCGGTTGCTAGGGTGTTCTGCGTGGTTACTAGGGTGTTCTGGGTGGTTGCTAGGCGGTTGCTAGGATATTTTGGGTGGTTGCTAGGGTCTTTTGGGTGGTTGATAGGCGGTTGCTAGGGTATTTTAGGTGGTTGCTAGGGTATTTTAGGTGGTTGATAGGGTATTCTGGGTGGTTGCTAGGCGGTTGCTAGGGCATTTTGGGTGGTTGCTAGGGTCTTTTGGGTAGTTGCTAGGCGGTTTCTAAGATATTTTCGGTGGTTGCTAGGGTCTTTTGGGTGGTTGCTAGGCGGTTGCTAGGGTATTTTGGGTGGTTGCTAGGGTGTTCTGGGTGGTTGCTAGGGTGTTCTGGGTGGTTGCTAGGCGGTTGTAGGGTGTTCTGGGTGGTTGCTAGGCGGTTGCTAGGATATTTTGGGTGGTTGCTAGGGTGTTCTGGGTGGTTGTTAGGCAGTTGCTAGGGTGTTCTGAGTGGTTGCTATGGTGTTGCTAGGCGGTTGCTAAGGTATTCTGGGTGGTTGCTAGGCGGTTGCTAGGGTGTTCTGGGTGGTTGCTATGGTGTTGCTAGGCGGTTGCTAAGGTATTCTGGGTGGTTGCTAGGCGGTTGCTAGGGTGTTCTGGGTGGTTGCTATGGTGTTGCTAGGCGGTTGCTAGTGTGTTCTGGGTTGTTGCTAGGCAGTTGCTAGGTGTTCTGGGTGGTTGCTAGGCAGTTGCTAGGGTGTTCTGGCTGTTTGCTAGGTGTTCTGGGTGGTTGCTAGGCAGTTGCTAGGTGTTCTGGGGGGTTGCTAGGCAGTTGCTAGGGTGTTCTGGGTGGTTGCTAGGGTATATTTGGTGGTTACTAGAGCATTTCTAGATGTTGCTAGGGTGTTCAAGATGGTTGCTAAGGTATTTTTGGTAGTTGCTATGGTGTTACTAGGTGGTTGGTAGTTGTCAAAGATGGTTACTATGGAGTTTTTATAGAGTTCTTAAAATCTTTAATAACGAGTGCCTTCAGTACGGCACTCGGCCTGCGGCCTCGTGCCTATGGCCGAATAGGCACAAGCATGGAGCAATATCGCAAGGCCACGAGTGTAATATTGCGTTAAAAAATACAAAAAAATGTAAAAAAAAATTTTTTTTGGTTTAGGGTGGTTGCTAGGGAGCTCTTAGTGGTTGCTAGGGTGCTGAAACTGGTTGCTATGGTGTGGCTATGAAGATTTTAGGCCATTACTTATTGGTTGCTTGATAATATAAATCCTCTGAGGGAGAGAGAGAGGGAGAGACGCAGGGCTGTCAGGCCCTTTGGAGTCTGTGTGTGTGAAAACGGCAGTTTGGATTCAAATGTTTTTAGAACTCCCCAATGTAAGTCAATGGGAGTTTTTCCGAGTTTTGATCGTCATTTTTAGGAAAACCGTAAGTCCGATCAGTCTGAAAAGATATAGCAACGCGAGTCAGATCAGTTTGAGTGTCTGAGCCGAGTTTGGAGTATGTAGAGTTAAAGCTCTAGGAGGAGTTTCATATAGAAATTTTAGTCTCGGAATAATAATAATAATAATAATAAGTTTAAATAGGATTTCAATATGTTGGCTTTCTCAAGCCAACTTAATAAGTTTAAATAGGATTTCAATATGTTGGCTTTCTCAAGCCAACTTAATAATAAGTTTAAATTGGATTTCAATATGTTGGCTCTCTCAAGCCAACTTAACTAGAATGTACATTTCCTGAAGAAAATGTGAAGTGGTGCTTGCAGTGGCAAAACTCGCCACTGGGCAGATGCTAACACAATTAACATGTTGTGATACCATGATATACCACGTTTTAGCATTATTTACCAAGATTTACCATGTTTCTAAGATGATTTACTACGATTTACCACATTCCAGCATGATTTTCTATGATTATCATGTCGTTATAATGATGCTAGCAGGATTAGCATGTTGTTAGCATGATTAGCATGTTGGTTGGATGATGCTAGCATGATTAGCATGTTGCTAGCATGCTTTTAACAAGATGCTAGCATGATTAGCATTTTGATAGCATGTTTTTAGCTAGATGCTAACATGATTAGCATGTTGCTAGCATTATGCTAGCTTGATTAGCATGTTGCTAGCATAATGCTAGCATGAATAGCATGTTGCTAGCATGATGCTAGCATTATGCTAGCTTGATTAGCATGTTGGTAGCATGATGCTAGCATGATTAGCATGTTGCTAGCATGATGCTAGCTTGATTAGCATGTTGCTAGCATGATGCTAGCATGATGCTAGCATGATTAGCATGTTGCTAGCATGATGCTAGCTTGATTAGCATGTTGCTAGCATGATGCTAGCTTGATTAGCATGATGCTAGCTTGATTAGCATGTTGCTAGCATGATGATAGCATGATTAGCATGTTGCTAGCATGATGCTAACATTATGTTAGCTTGATTAGCATGTTGCTAGCATGATGCTAGCTTTATTAGCATGTTGGTAGCATGATGCTAGCTTGATTAGCATGATGCTAGCTTGATTAGCATGATGCTAGCATGATGCTAGCATGATAAGCATGTTGCTAGCATGTTTTTAGCAAGATGCTGTTGCCAGGTGGTTGCTAGGGTGTTCTGGGTGGTTGCTATGGTGTTGCTAGGCAGTTGCTAAGGTGTTCTGGGTGGTTGCTAGGCAGTTGCTAGGGTATTCTTGGTTGTTGCTAGGGCGTTGCTAGGGTGTTCTGGGTGGTTGCTATGGTGTTGCTAGGCAGTTGCTATGGTATTCTGGGTGGATGCTAGGGTGTTGCTAGGCAGTTGCTATGGTATTCTGGGTGGTTGCTATGGTGTTGCTAAGCAGTTGCTAAGGTGTTCTGGGTGGTTGCTAGGCAGTTGCTAGGGTATTATTGGTGGTTGCTAGGCAGTTGCTAGGGTATTCTTGGTGGTTGCTAGGGCGTTGCTAGGTGGTTGCTAGGGTGTTCTGGGTGCTTGCTAGAGTTTTTTGTGGTTACTAGAGCATTTCTAGACGTTGGTAGGGTGTTCAGGGTGGTTGCTAAGGTGTTTTTGTTAGTTGCTATGGTGTTACTAGGTGGTTGGTAGTTGTCAAATATGGTTACTATGGAGTTTTTATAGAGTTCTTAAAATCTTTAATAACGAGTGCCTTCAGTACGGCACTCGGCCTGCGGCCTCGTGCCTATGGCCGAATAGGCACAAGCATGGAGCGATATCGCAAGGCCACGAGAGTAAAATTGCTTTAAAAAATATAAAAAAAATAAAAAAATGTTTTTTTTTGGTTTAGGGTGGTTGCTAGGGAGCTCTTAGTGGTTGCTAGGGTGCTGAAACTGGTTGCTAGGGTGTGGCTATGAAGATTTTAGGCCATAACTTATTGGCTGCTTGATAATATAAATCCTCTGAGGGAGAGAGAGAGGGAGAGACGCAGGGGTGTCAGGCCCTTTGGAGTCTGTGTGTGTGAAAACGTCGGTTGGGATTCAAATATTTTTAGAACTCCCCATGTAAAGTCAATGGGACTTTTTTGGCCGCTTTTTCGTCCGCTGTGCGAACATCGTACACCCGATCGCTTAGAAAAGTCATAGCACACCTCTCCTCAATGAGGCGGTCGATTTGACACCTCACTCAGGGGTCTGAGACAAACGATGCGGGGCGCATTACGCGCCAAACTTTGTCCAGAATAATAATAAGAAGAACTAGAATGTACATTTCCTGAAGAAAATGTGAAGTGGTGCTTGCAGTGGCAAAACTCGCCACTCGGTTGCTAGGGTGTTATACATGATTGCATACGAGCCAACAACCATGTCTGTACGATGTTCTGGTGCTGAGATATGGCTTATTCATGTTGTTCTGGGTGGTTGCTATGGTGTTGCTAGGCGGTTGCTAGGGTATTCTGGGTGGTTGCTAGGCGGTTGCTAGGGTATTCTGGGTGGTTGCTAGGCGGTTGCTAGGGTGTTCTGGGTGGTTGCTATGGTGTTGCTAGGCGGTTGCTAGGGTATTCTGGGTGGTTGCTATGATGTTGCTAGGCGGTTGCTAGGGTATTATGGGTGGTTGCTAGGCGGTTGCTAGGGTATTCTTGGTGGTTGCTAGGCAGTTGCTAGGGTGTTCTGGGTGGTTGCTATGGTGTTGCTAGGCGGGTGCTAGGGTATTCTGGGCGGTTGCTATGGTGTTGCTAGGTGGTTGCTAGGGTGTTCTGGGTGGTTGCTAGGCAGTTGCTAGGGTATTCTTGGTGGTTGCTAGGCAGTTGCTAGGGTGTTCTGGGTGGTTGCTAGGTCGTTGCTAGGAAGTTGCTAGGGTGTTCTGGGTGGTTGCTATGGTGTTGCTAGGCAGTTGCTATGGTATTCTGGGTGGATGCTAGGGCGTTGCTAGGGTGTTCTGGGTGGTTGCTAGGGCGTTGCTAGGGTGTTCTGGGTGGTTACTAGGCAGTTGATAGGTGTTCTGGGTGGTTGCTAGGCAGTTGCTAGGATGTTCTGGGTGGTTGCTAGAGTTTTTTGGTGGTTACTAGAGCATTTCTAGACGTTGCTAGGGTGTTCAGGGTGGTTGCTAAGGTATTTTTGTTAGTTGCTATGGTGTTACTAGGTGGTTGGTAGTTGTCAAATATGGTTACTATGGAGTTTTTATAGAGTTGTTAAAATCTTGAATAACGAATGCCTTCAGTACGGCACTCGGCCTGCGGCCTCGTGCCTATGGCCGAATAGGCACAAGCATGGAGCGATATCGCAAGGCCACGAGAGTAAAATTGCTTTAAAAAATAAAAAAAATGTAAAAAAATGTTTTTTTTTGGTTTAGGGTGGTTGCTAGGGAGCTCTTAGTGGTTGCTAGGGTGCTGAAACTGGTTGCTAGGGTGTGGCTATGAAGATTTTAGGCCATTACTTATTGTCTGCTTGATAATATAAATCCTCTGAGGGAGAGAGAGAGGGAGAGACGCAGGGCTGTCAGGCCCTTTGGAGTCTGTGTGTGTGAAAACGTCGGTTGGGATTCAAATATTTTTAGAACTCCCAATGTAAAGTCAATGGGACTTTTTTGGCCGCTTTTTCGTCCGCTGTGCGAACATCGTACACCCGATCGCTTAGAAAAGTCATAGCACACCTCTCCTCAATGAGCCGGTCGATTTGACACCTCACTCAGGGGTCTGTGACAAACGGTGCGGGGCGAGTTACGCGCCAAACTTTTGTCCGGAATAATAAGAAAAAGAAGAAGAATAATAAGTATGAGCAATAACAATAGTGATGCTTTTAAAAAAGCACCACTAACTAGAATGTACATTTCCTGAAGAAAATGTGAAGTGGTGCTTGCAGTGGCAAAACTCGCCACTCGGTTGCTAGGGTGTTGTACTTGATTGCATACGAGCCAACAACCACGTCTGTACGATGTTGTGGAGCTGAAATATGGCTTCTATATGTTGCAATATGGTTGCTAGGTGGCTCTAAATGGTTGCTAGGGTGTGAATACACAGTTACCATGGTGATATTTACAGACTGTTTTCCAACCGAAACTAATGAGCCAACCCCCATCTCTATACAATATTCTGATGCAGAGATGTAGGTCTTGTAAAATGGTTGCTAGGGTACTCTGTTTGGTTGCTATGGAGGTGCTTGGCAGCTGCTAATGATGAAACTACAAAGGCTTCTTGTCAGTATGAATGATATAAACCAACTCCCATCTCTATACGATGTTCTGATGCAGAGATATACGTTTTGCTAAACGGTTGCTAGGGTACTCTATTTGGTTGCTAGCGAGTGGCTTGTCAGCTGCCAATCATGAAACTCTAAAGGCTTCTTGTCACTATGAATGATATAAACCAACTCCCATGTCTCTGCGACATTCAGAATGGAAGATATGCCTCTTTGGATTTTGGTTGCTAGGGTACTCTGTTTGGTTGCTATGTAGTTACTTGGCAGCTGCCAATGATGCAATTCCAAAGGCTTCTTGTCACTATGAATGATATAAACCAACTCCCATGCCTCTGTGACATTCAGAATGGAAGATATCCCTCTTTGGATTTTGGTTGCTAGGGTACTCTATTTGGTTGCTATGGAGTTGCTTGACAGCTGCCAATGATGAAACTGCAAAGGCTTCTTGTTATTATGAATGATATAAACCAACTCCCATGCTTCTGTGACATTCAGAATGGAAGATATCCCTCTTTGGATTTTGGTTGCTAGGGTACTCTGTTTGGTTGCTAGGGAGTGGCTTGGCAGCTGCTAATCATGAAACTCCAAAGGCTGCTTGTCAGTATGAATGATATAAACCAACTCCCATGTCTCTGTGACATTCAGAATGGAAGATATGCCTCTTTGGATTTTGGTTGCTAGGGTACTCTGTTTGGTTGCTATGGAGTTACTTGGCAGCTGCAAATGATGAAATTCCAAAGGCTTCTTGTCAGTATGAATGATATAAACCAACTCCCATGCCTCTGTGACATTCAGAATGGAAGATATCCCTCTTTGGATTTTGGTTGCTAGGGTACTCTGTTTGTTTGCTAGGGAGTGTCTTGTAAGCTGCCAATCATGAAACTCCAAAGGCTGCTTGTCAGTATGAATGATATAAACCAACTCCCATGCCTCTGCGACATTCAGAATGAAAGATATACCTCTTTGGATTTTGGTTGCTAGGGTACTCTGTTTGGTTGCTATGGGGTTACTTGGCAGCTGCTAATGATGAAACTGCAAAGGCTTCTTGTTAGTATAAATGATATAAACCAACTCCCATCTCTATACGATGTTCTGATACAGAGATATACGTTTTGCTAAACGGTTGCTAGGGTACTCTGTTTGGTTGCTAGGGAGTGGCTTGGCAGCTGCCAATGATGAAACTGCAAAGGCTTCTTGTCACTATGAATTATATAAACCAACTCCCATTTCTCTGTGACATTCAGAATGGAAGATATACCTCTTTGGATTTTGGTTGCTAGTGTACTCTGTTTGGTTGCTATGGAGTAGCTTGGCAGACACCAATCATGAAACTCCAAATGCTGCTTGTCAGTATGAATGAAATAAACCAACTCCCATGCCTCTGAGACATTCAGAATGGAAGATATGCCTCTTTGGATTTTGGTTGCTAGCGTAATCTGTTTGGTTGCTATGGAGTTGCTTGACAGCTGCCAATGATGAAACTGCAAAGGCTTCTTGTCACTATGAATGATATAAACCAACTCCCATGCCTCTGTGACATTCAGAATGGAAGATATCCCTCTTTGGATTTTGGTTGTTAAGGTGCTCGACATTGGTTGCTAGGGAGGGGCTAGGAAGTGTTGAGGTGATTCATGATTGGCTGTTTGCTGCCCCGAGTCAACTGAGACCACCCCCATGTTTCTATGACAATTCAGTCCGGAGATATCCCTTTGATCTCTTTCAATGGAAGTCTATGGGACTTGTTGCTAAGGTGCTCTAAATGGTTGCTAGGGCGTGGCTTGATAGCTTCACCATGATCCTGAGAGACTGATTGGTCGTCTGAGTAAAATGAGCCCGCCCCCTTGTCTCTATGACACTGTGATCCAGAGCTACGTTCAATACAAAATCCCTATGCAATGTGTAGGACGGCCCATGAAATGTACATGGGCCTACACCATTGTAAGTCAATGGGAAACTTTGGGACGCTCCTGCCCCCCAGGGGTGCAACTTTTACCCCATTGTGAGGTATGTTTTTACAGAGCCTGTCAGCCTCTTCAATTGTGGCAAATCACACGTTTCTCCGAAATCCTCGCTCAGAGCTACGAGTGGTCAAAGTTCGTTGCAATGTTAAGTCAATGGGACTTTTTTGGCTTTTCGTTCGCACCTGGGGCGAACACTGTACCCCCGATCTCTTAGAAAAGTCAGTGGACACTTCTCCTCAATAGGCCGCACGATTTGACGCCTCATTCATGGGTCTGTGACAAAAGCTGCGGGAGGAGGAGTGCCCCAAAATTTTTCCCGGAATAGTAAGAATGTAATACTAGAAAAATTTCAATGGGGAACCTTTGGGACGCTCCTGCCCCCCAGGGGTGCAACTTTTACCCCAATTGTGAGGTATGTTCTTACAGAGCCTGTCAGCCTCTTCAAATGTGGCAAATCACACGTTTCTCCGAAATCCTCGCTCAGAGCTACGAGTGGTCAAAGTTCGTCGCAATGTTAAGTCAATGGGACTTTTTTGGCCGCTTTTTCGCCCCTGGGGCGAACACCGCACCCCCGATCGCTTATAAAAGTCATAGCACACCTCTCCTTAATGAGCCGGTCGATTTGACACCTCACTCAGGGGTCTGTGACAAACGGTGCGGGGCGAGTTACGCGCCAAACTTTTGTCCGGAATAATAAGAAAAATAATAATAATAAGTATGAGCAATAACAATAGTGATGCCTTGCTTTCAGCAAGCACCACTAATAATAATAAGTATGAGCAATAACAATAGTGATGCCTTGCTTTCAGCAAGCACCACTAATAATAAGTATGAGCAATAACAATAGTGATGCTTTCAAAAAAGCACCACTAATAATCTGGGGAAAAGATCTCAGAGAAAGAGCATAGGACACCGCCGTGGCCAAACTTCTATCCAAAAATCTTTCTCTATGCCTTTTAATATTTGTAATTAGTGGTGCTTGCTGAAAGCAAGGCATCACTATTGTTCTCTTGCATACTTATTAAGTTGGCTTGAGAGAGCCAACATACTGATATTGTACTTAAACTTATTATTAAGTTGGCTTGAGAGAGCCAACTTACTGAAATCCTATTTAAACTTATTATTATTAGTGGTGCTTTTTTAAAAGCATCACTATTGTTATTGCTCATACTTATTAGTGGTGCTTTTTTGAAAGCATCACTATTGTTATTGCTCATACTTATTATTCTTATTATTATTATTATTCTGGACAAAGTTTGGCGCGAAACTCGCCCCGCATCGTTTGTCACAGACCCCTGAGTGAAGTGTCAAATCGACCGGCTCATTGAGGAGAGGTGTGCTATGACTTTTCTAAGCGATCGGGTGTACGATGTTCGCACAGCGGACGAAAAAGCGGCCAAAAAAGTCCCCATTGACTTTACATTGGGCATTCTAAAAAAATTCAAATCCCAACCGACGTTTTCACACACACACCACTCCAAAGGGCCTGACACCCCTGCATCTCTCCCTCTCTCTCTCCCTCAGAGGATTTATATTATCAAGCAGCCAATAAGTAATGGCCTAAAATCTTCATAGCCACACCCTAGCAACCAGTTTCAGCACCCTAGCAACCACTAAGAGCTCCCTAGCAACCACCCTAAACCAAAAAAAAACATTTTTTTACATTTTTTTTATTTTTTAAAGCAATTTTACTCTCGTGGCCTTGCGATATCGCTCCATGCTTGTGCCTATTCGGCTTGTGCCTAAAAACTCCATAGTAACCATATTTGACAACTACCAACCACCTAGTAACACCATAGCAACTAACAAAAACACCTTAGCAACCACCCTGAACACCCTAGCAACGTCTAGAAATGCTCTAGTAACCACAAAAATCTCTAGCAAGCACCCAGAACACCCTAGCAACTGCCTAGCAACCACCTAGAACACCTAGCAACTGCCTAGCAACCACCCAGAACACCTAGCAACCACCCAGAACACCCTAGCAACTGCCTAGCAATGCCCTAGTATCCACCCAGAATACCATAGCAACTGCCTAGCAACACCATAGCAACCACCCAGAACACCCTAGCAACCACCTAGCAACGCCCTAGCAACCACCAAGAATACCCTAGCAACTGCCTAGCAACCACCCAGAACACCTTAGCAACTGCCTAGCAACCACCCAGAACACCTTAGCAACTGCCTAGCAACACCATAGCAACCACCCAGAACACCCTAGCAACCACCTGGCAACAGCATCTTGCTAAAAACATGCTGGCAACATGCTAATCAAGCTAGCATCATGCTAGCAACATGCTAATCAAGTTAGCATCATGCTAGCAACATGCTAATCGAGCTAGCAACATGCTAATCATGCTAGCATTATGCTAACAACATGCTAATAAAGCTAGCATCATGCTAACAACATGCTAATCAAGCTAGCATAATGCTGGCAACATGCTAATCAAGCTAGCATCATGCTAGCATCATGCTAATCAAGCTAGCATCATGCTAGCAACATGCTAATCAAGCTAGCATAATGCTAAAAACATGCTAATCATGTTAGCATCTAGCTAAAAACATGCTAGCAACATGCTAATCATGCTAGCATCTTGTTAAAAGCATGCTAGCAACATGCTAATCATGCTAGCATCATCCAACCAACATGCTAATCATGCTAACAACATGCTAATCCTGCTAGCATCATTCTAACAGCATGTTAATCATAGTAAATCATGCTGGAATGTAGTAAATCGTAATAAATCATCTTAGAAACATGGTAAATCGTGGTAAATAATGCTAAAATGTGGTATATCATGGTATCACAACATGTTAATTGTGTTAGCATCTGCCCAGTGGTGAATTTTGCCACTGCAAGCACCACTTCACATTTTCTTCAGGAAATGTACATTCTAGTTAGTGGTGCTTGCTGAAAGCAAGGCATCACTATTGTTATTGCTCATACTTATTATTATTATTCTTCTTTTTATTATTCCACACAAAGTTTGGCGCGTAACTCGTCCCGCACCGTTTGTCACAGATCCATGAATGAGGTGTCAAATCGACCGGCTCATTAAGGAGAGGTGTGCTATGACTTTTATAAGCGATCGGGGGTGCGGTGTTCGCCCCAGGGGCGAAAAAGCGTCCGAAAAATCCCATAGACTTAACATTTCCACAAACTTTGACGAGTCATAACTCTGAGCGACGATTTCGCACAAACGTGTGATTTGCCACATTTGAAGAGGCTGACAGCCTCTGTAAGAACATACCTCTCAATGGGGTAAAAGTTGCACCCCTGGGGGGCAGGAGATGCCCAAAGTTGCCCCTTTGACTTACTATGGGGAAGGAACGTCCCGTGAAACACACATGCTTTTCCTACTATGGTAAATTGCATAGGGACTTTGTATTGAACGTAGCTCTGGATCACAGTGTCATAGAGACAAGGGGGAGGGCTCATTTTACTCAGACGACCAATCAGTCTCTCAGGATCATTGTGAAGCTATCAAGCCACGCCCTAGCAACCATTTAGAGCCCCTTAGCAACAAGTTCCATAGACTTCCATTGAAAGAGTTCAAAGAGATATCTCCAGACTGAATTGTCATAGAAACATGGGGGTGGTCTCATTTGACTCGGGGCAGCAAACAGCCAATCATGAATCACCTAAACACTTCCAAGCCCCTCCCTAGCAACCATTGTCGAGCACCTTAGCAACCAAAATCCAAAGAGGGATATCTTCCATTCTGAATGTCACAGAGGCATGGGAGTTGGTTTATATCATTTATACTGACAAGAAGCCTTTGGAGTTTCATGATTGGCAGCTGACAAGCCACTCCCTAGCAACCAAACAGAGTACCCTAGCAACCAAAATCCAAAGAGGGTTATCTTCCATTCTGAATGTCGCAGAGGCATGGGAGTTGGTTTATATCATTCATACTGACAAGCAGCCTTTGGAGTTTCATGATTGGCAGCTGACAAGCCACTCCCTAGCAACCAAACAGAGTACCCTAGCAACCAAAATCCAAAGAGGGATATCTTCCATTCTGAATGTCACAGAGGCATGGGAGTTGGTTTATATCATTCATAGTGACAAGAAGCCTTTGGAATTTCATCATTGGCAGCTGCTAAGTAACTCCATAGCAACCAAAAAGAGTACCCTAGCAACCGTTTAGCAAAACGTATATCTCTGCATCAAAACATAGTATAGAGATGGGACTTGGCTCTTTTGACTAAATCATGGTAAACTATGGTAAATCATCCTAGAATCATAGTAAATCATACTAAAACATGGTAAATCATGGTATACTATAGTAAATCATAGTAAACTATGGTAAATCGTGGTAAATCATGGTAAACTATGGTAAATCATGCTAGAATCATAGTAAATCATACTTGAACATGGTAAATCATGGTATACTATAGTAAATCATGGTAAACTATGGTAAATCATGGTAAACTATGGTAAATCATGGTAAACTATGATAAATCATGGTAAACTATGATAAATCATGCTAAAATCAGTAAATCATACTTGAACATGGTATATCATGGTATACTATAGTAAATCATGGTAAACTATGGTAAATCGTGGTAAATCATGGTAAACTATGGTAAATCATGGTAAACTATGGTAAATCATGCTAGAATCAGTAAATCATACTTCAACATGGTAAATCATGGTATACTATAGTAAATCATGGTAAACTATGGTAAACCATGGTAAACTATGGTAAATCATGGTAAACTATGATAAATCATGCTAGAATCAGTAAATCATACTTGAACATGGTATATCATGGTATACTATAGTAAATCATGGTAAACTATGGTAAATCGTGGTAAATCATGGTAAACTATGGTAAATCATGGTAAACTATGGTAAATCATGCTAGAATCATAGTAAATCATACTTGAACATGGTAAATCATGGTATACTATAGTAAATCATGGTAAATCATGGTAAACTATGGTAAATCATGGTAAACTATGATAAATCATGCTAAAATCAGTAAATCATACTTGAACATGGTATATCATGGTATACTATAGTAAATCATGGTAAACTATGGTAAATCGTGGTAAATCATGGTAAACTATGGTAAATCATGGTAAACTATGGTAAATCATGCTAGAATCAGTAAATCATACTTCAACATGGTAAATCATGGTATACTATAGTAAATCATGGTAAACTATGGTAAATCATGGTAAACTATGATAAATCATGCTAGAATCAGTAAATCATACTTGAACATGGTATATCATGGTATACTATAGTAAATCATGGTAAACTATGGTAAATCGTGGTAAATCATGGTAAACTATGGTAAATCATGGTAAACTATGGTAAATCATGCTAGAATCAGTAAATCATACTTCAACATGGTAAATCATGGTATACTATAGTAAATCGTGGTAAACTATGGTAAATCATGGTAAACTATGGTAAATCATGCTAGAATCAGTAAATCATACTTGAACATGGTAAATCATGGTATACTATAGTAAATCATGGTAAACTATAGTAAATTGTGGTAAATCATGTTAAACTATGGTAAATCATGGTAAACTATGGTAAATCATGCTAGAATCAGTAAATCATACTTGAACATGGTAAATCATGGTATACTATAGTAAATCTGGTAAACTATGGTAAATTGTGGTAAATCATGGTAAACTATGGTAAATCATGGTAAACCATGCTAGCAACATGGTAAAACAAGCTAGCATCATGCTAGCTACATGCTAATCATGCTAACATGATGCTAGCATGATGCTAATAATGCTAGCATGATGCTAGCAACATGCTAATAATGCTAGCATGATACTAGCTACATGCTAATCATGCTAGCTTCTTGCTACAAACATGCTAGCAAACGTGCTATTCATGTTAGCATCTTGTTAAAAAATGCTAGCATCATGCTAACAACATGCTAATCATGCTAGCTACATTCACGTTAGCTTTTGCTAAAAACATGCTAGCATGATGCTAGCAACATGCTAATCATATTAGCACCATGCTAGCAACATGCTAGCATTATGTTAGTCACATGCTTATAATGCTAGCATGATGATAATTTTGTTCTAATCTTGCTAAAAACTAGCTAAACGCACTTTAGCAACCGAGTGGTGAGTTTTGTCACTGCAAGCACCACTTCACATTTTCTTCAGGAAATGTACATTCTAGTTATTATTCTTTTTCTTATTATTATTCCGGACAAAAGTTTGGCGCGTAACTCGCCCCGCACCGTTTGTCACAGACCCCTGAGTGAAGTGTCAAATCGACCGGCTCATTGAGGAGAGGTGTGCTATGACTTTTATAAGCGATCGGGGGTGCGGTGTTCGCCCCAGGGGCGAAAAAGCGGCCAAAAAAGTCCCATTGACTTAACATTGCGACAAACTTTGAGCACTCATAGCTCTGAGCGAGGATTTCGCAGAAACATGTAATTTGCCACATTTAAAGAGGCTGACAGGCTCTGTAAGAGCATACCTCACAATGGGGTAAAAGTTGCACCCCTGGGGGGCAGGAGCGTCCCAAAGTTGCCCCATTGACTTACTATGGGGAAGGAACGTCCTGTGAAACACACATGCTTTTCCTACTATGGTAAATTGCATAGGGATTTTGTATTGAACGTAGCTCTGCATCACAGTGTCATAGAGACAAGGGGGCGGGCTCATTTTACTCAGACGACCAATCAGTCTCTCAGGATCATTGTAAAGCTATCAAGCCACGCCCTAGCAACCATTTAGAGCACCTTAGCAACAAGTCCCATAGACTTCCATTGAAAGATATCAAAGGGATATCTCCGGACTGAATTGTCATAGAAACATGGGGGTGGTCTCATTTGACTTGGGGCAGCAAACAGCCAATCATGAATCACCTCAACACTTCCTAGCCCCTCCCTAGCAACCATTGTCTAACACCTTAGAAACCAAAATCCAAAGAGGAATATCTTCCATTCTGAATGTCACAGAGGCATGGGAGTTGGTTTATATCATTCATAGTGACAAAAAGCCTTTGCAGTTTCATCATTGGCATCTGCCAAGCCACTCCATAGCAACCAAACAGAGTACCCTAGCAACCAAAATCCAAAGAGGGATATCTGCCATTCTGAATGTCACAGAGAAATGGGAGTTGGTTTATATCATTCATAGTGACAAGAATCCTTTGCAGTTTCATCATTGGCAACTGCCAAGCCACTCCATAGCAACCAAACAGAGTACCCTAGCAACCAAAATCCAAAGAGGCATATCTTCCATTCTGAATGTCACAGAGGCATGGGAGTTGGATTATATAATTCATACTGACAAGAAGCCTTTGGAATTTCATCATTGACAGCTGACAAGCCACTCCCTAGCAACCAAACAGAGTACCCTAGAAACCAAAATCCAAAGAGGCATATCTTCCATTCTGAATGTCGCAGAGGCATGGGAGTTGGTTTATATCATTCATAGTGACAAGAATCCTTTGGAGTTTCATGATTAGAAGCTGACAAGCCACTCGCTAGCAACCAAATAGAGTACCCTAGCAACTGTTTAGCAAAACGTATATCTCTGCATCAGAACATCGTATAGAGATGGGAGTTGGTTTATATCATTCATACTGACAAGAAGCCTTTGCAGTTTCATCATTAGCAGCTGACAAGCATCTCCATAGCAACCAAACAGAGTACCCTAGCAACCATTTTACAAGACCTACATCTCTGCATCAGAATATTGTATAGAGATGGGGGTTGGCTCATTAGTTTCAGTTGGAAAACAGTCTGTAAATATCACCATGGTAACTGTGTATTCACACCCTAGCAACCATTTAGAGCCACCTAGCAACCATATTGCAACATATAGAAGCCATATTTCAGCTCCACAACATCGTAGTGGCATGGTTGTTGGCTCGTATGCAATCATGTACAACACCCTAGCAACCGAGTGGCGAGTTTTGCCACTGCAAGCACCACTTCACATTTTCTTCAGGAAATGTACATTCTAGTTATTCTTCTTCTTATTATTCTGGACAAAGTTTGGCGCGTAATGCGCCCCGCATCGTTTGTCTCAGACCCCTGAGTGAGGTGTCAAATCGACCGCCTCATTGAGGAGAGGTGTGCTATGACTTTTCTAAGCGATCGGGTGTACGATGTTCGCACAGCGGACGAAAAAGCGGCCAAAAAAGTCCCATTGACTTTACATGGGGAGTTCTAAAAATATTTGAATCCCAACCGACGTTTTCACACACACAGACTCCAAAGGGCCTGACACCCCTGCGTCTCTCCCTCTCTCTCTCCCTCAGAGGATTTATATTATCAAGCAGCCAATAAGTTATGGCCTAAAATCTTCATAGCCACACCCTAGCAACCAGTTTCAGCACCCTAGCAACCACTAAGAGCTCCCTAGCAACCACCCTAAACCAAAAAAAAACATTTTTTTATTTTTTTTATATTTTTTAAAGCAATTTTACTCTCGTGGCCTTGCGATATCGCTCCATGCTTGTGCCTATTCGGCCATAGGCACGAGGCCGCAGGCCGAGTGCCGTACTGAAGGCACTCGTTATTAAAGATTTTAAGAACTCTATAAAAACTCCATAGTAACCATATTTGACAACTACCAACCACCTAGTAACACCATAGCAACTAACAAAAACACCTTAGCAACCACCCTGAACACCCTACCAACGTCTAGAAATGCTCTAGTAACCACAAAAAACTCTAGCAAGCACCCAGAACACCCTAGCAACCACCTAGCAACGCCCTAGCAACCACCAAGAATACCCTAGCAACTGCCTAGCAACCACCAATAATACCCTAGCAACTGCCTAGCAACCACCCAGAACACCTTAGCAACTGCTTAGCAACACCATAGCAACCACCCAGAATACCATAGCAACTGCCTAGCAACACCCTAGCATCCACCCAGAATACCATAGCAACTGCCTAGCAACACCATAGCAACCACCCAGAACACCCTAGCAACGCCCTAGCAACAACCAAGAATACCCTAGCAACTGCCTAGCAACCACCCAGAACACCTTAGCAACTGCCTAGCAACACCATAGCAACCACCCAGAACACCCTAGCAACCACCTGGCAACAGCATCTTGCTAAAAACATGCTAGCAACATGCTTATCATGCTAGCATCATGCTAGCATCATGCTAATCAAGCTAGCATCATGCTAATCAAGCTAGCATCATGCTACCAACATGCTAATAAAGCTAGCATCATGCTAGCAACATGCTAATCAAGCTAACATAATGTTAGCATCATGCTAGCAACATGCTAATCATGCTATCATCATGCTAGCAACATGCTAATCAAGCTAGCATCATGCTAATCAAGCTAGCATCATGCTAGCAACATGCTAATCAAGCTAGCATCATGCTAGCAACATGCTAATCATGCTAGCATCATGCTAGCATCATGCTAGCAACATGCTAATCAAGCTAGCATCATGCTAGCAACATGCTAATCATGCTAGCATCATGCTACCAACATGCTAATCAAGCTAGCATAATGCTAGCATCATGCTAGCAACATGCTATTCATGCTAGCATTATGCTAGCAACATGCTAATCAAGCTAGCATAATGCTAGCAACATGCTAATCATGTTAGCATCTAGCTAAAAACATGCTATCAAAATGCTAATCATGCTAGCATCTTGTTAAAAGCATGCTAGCAACATGCTAATCATGCTAGCATCATCCAACCAACATGCTAATCATGCTAACAACATGCTAATCCTGCTAGCATCATTATAACGACATGATAATCATAGAAAATCATGCTGGAATGTGGTAAATCGTAGTAAATCATCTTAGAAACATGGTAAATCTTGGTAAATAATGCTAAAACGTGGTATATCATGGTATCACAACATGTTAATTGTGTTAGCATCTGCCCAGTGGCGAGTTTTGCCACTGCAAGCACCACTTCACATTTTCTTCAGGAAATGTACATTCTAGTTAATGGTGCTTGCCAAAGGCAAGGCATCATTAGTGTTCTCTTGCATACTTATTATTAATGGTGCTTGCCAAAGGCAAGGCATCATTAGTGTTCTCTTGCATACTTATTAGTGGTGCTTTTTTAAAAGCATCACTATTGTTATTGCTCATACTTATTATTATTCTTTTTCTTATTATTATTCCGGACAAAAGTTTGGCGCGTAATGCGCCCCGCATCGTTTGTCACAGACCCCTGAGTGAGGTGTCAAATCGACCGGCTCATTGAGGAGAGGTGTGCTATGACTTTTCTAAGCGATCGGGTGTACGATGTTCGCACAGCGGACGAAAAAGCGGCCAAAAAAGTCCCATTGACTTTACATTGGGCATTCTAAAAAAATTCAAATCCAAACCGACGTTTTCACACACACACCACTCCAAAGGGCCTGACACCCCTGCGTCTCTCCCTCTCTCTCTCCCTCAGAGGATTTATATTATCAAGCAGCCAATAAGTTATGGCCTAAAATCTTCATAGCCACACCCTATCAACCAGTTTCAGCACCCTAGCAACCACTAAGAGCTCCCTAGCAACCACCCTAAACCAAAAAAAAACATTTTTTTTTTTTTTTTTTTTTTTTTAAAGCAATTTTACTCTCGTGGCCTTGCGATATCGCTCCATGCTTGTGCCTATTCGGCCATAGGCACGAGGCCGCAGGCCGAGTGCCGTACAGAAGGCACTCGTTATTAAATATTTTAAGAACTCTATAAAAACTCCATAGTAAACATATTTGACAACTACCAACCACCTAGTAACACCATAGCAACTAACAAAAACACCTTAGCAACCACCCTGAACACCCTAACAACATCTAGAAATGCTCTAGTAACCACAAAAAACTCTAGCAAGCACCCAGAACACCCTAGCAACTGCCTAGCAACCACCTAGAACACCTAGCAACTGCCTAGCAACCACCCAGAACACCTAGCAACCACCCAAAACACCCTAACAACTGCCTAGCAATGCCCTAGCATCCACCCAGAATACCATAGCAACTGCCTAGCAACACCATAGCAACCACCCAGAACACCCTAGCAACCACCTAGCAACGCCCTAGCAACCACCAAGAATACCCTAGCAACTGCCTAGCAACCACCAAGAATACCCTAGCAACCACCCAGAACACCTTAGCAACTGCCTAGCAACACCATAGCAACCACCCAGAACACCCTAGCAACCACCTGGCAACAGCATCTTGCTAAAAACATGCTGGCAACATGCTAATCAAGCTAGCATCATGCTAGCAACATGCTAATCATGCTAGCATTATGCTACCAACATGCTAATAAAGCTAGCATCATGCTAACAACATGCTAATCAAGCTAGCATAATGTTAGCATCATGCTAATCAAGCTAGCATCATGCTAGCAACATGCTAATCATGCTAGCATTATGATAGCAACATGCTAATCAAGCTAGCACCATGCTAGCAACACGCTAATCAAGCTAGCATCATGCTAGCAACATGCTAATCATGCTAGCATAATGCTAGCAACATGCTAATCAAGCTAGCATCATGCTAGCAACATGCTAATCATGCTAGCATAATGCTAGCAACATGCTAATAAAGCTAGCATCATGATAACGACATGCTAATCAAGCTAACATAATACTAGCATCATGCTAATCAAGCTAGCATAATGCTAGCAACATGCTAATCATGCTAGCATTATGCTAGCAACATGCTAATCAAGCTAGCATCATGCTAGCAACATGCTAATCATGTTAGCATCTAGCTAAAAACATGCTAGCAACATGCTAATCATGCTAGCATCTTGTTAAAAGCATGGTAGCAACATGCTAATCATGCTAGCATCATCCAACCAACATGTTAATAATGCTTACAACATGCTAATCCTGCTAGTATCATTCTAACAACATGTTAATCATAGTAAATCATGCTGGAATGTGGTAAATCGTAGTAAATCATCTTAGAAACATGGTAAATCGTGGTAAATAATGCTAAAACGTGGTATATCATGGTATCACAACATGTTAATTGTGTTAATTGCATGTTAATTGTGCATCTGCCCAGTGGTGAATTTTGCCACTGCAAGCACCACTTCACATTTTCTTCAGGAAATGTACATTCTAGTTATTAGTGGTGCTTGCTGAAAGCAAGGCATCACTATTGTTATTGCTCATACTTATTATTATTATTCTTCTTTTTATTATTATTCCACACAAAGTTTGGCGCGTAACTCGTCCCGCACCGTTTGTCACAGATCCATGAATGAGGTGTCAAATCGACCGGCTCATTGAGGAGAGGTGTGCTATGACTTTTATAAGCGATCGGGGGTGCGGTGTTCGCCCCAGGGGCGAAAAAGCGTCCGAAAAATCCCATAGACTTAACATTGCGACGAACTTTGAGCACTCATAGCTCTGAGCGAGGATTTCGCAGAAACATGTAATTTGCCACATTTGAAGAGGCTGACAGGCTCTGTAGGAACATACCTCACAATGGGGTAAAAGTTGCACCCCTGGGGGGCAGGAGCGTCCCAAAGTTGCCCCATTGACTTACTATGGGGAAGGAACGTCCCGTGAAAACACACATGCTTTTCCTACTATGGTAAATTGCATAGGGATTTTGTATTGAAGATAGCTCTGCATCACAGTGTCATAGAGACAAGGGGGCGGGCTCATTTTACTCAGGCGACCAATCAGTCTCTTAGGATCATTGTAAAGCTATCAAGCCACGCCCTAGCAACCATTTAGAGCACCTTAGCAACAAGTCCCATAGACTTCCATTGAAAGATATCAAAGGGATATCTCCGGACTGAATTGTCATAGAAACATGGGGGTGATCTCATTTGACTTGGGCCAGCAAACAGCCAATCATGAATCACCTCAACACTTCTTAGCCCCTCCCTAGCAACCATTGTCGAACACCTTAGCAACCAAAATCCAAAGAGGGATATCTTCCATTCTGAATGTCACAGAGGCATGGGAGTTGGTTTATATCATTCATAGTGACAAGAAGCCTTTGCAGTTTCATCATTGGCATCTGCCAAGCCACTCCATAGCAACCAAACAGAGTACCCTAGCAACCAAAATCCAAAGAGGTATATCTGCCATTCTGAATGTCACAGAGAAATGGGAGTTGGTTTATATTATTCATAGTGACAAGAAGCCTTTGCAGTTTTATCATTGGCAACTGCCAAGCCACTCCCTAGCAACCAAACAGAGTACCCTAGCAACCGTTTAGCAAAACGAATATCTCTGTATCAGAACATCGTATAGAGATGGGAGTTGGTTTATATCATTCATACTGACAAGCAGCCTTTGGAGTTTCATGATTTGCAGCTGCCAAGCCACTCCCTAGCAACCAAACAGAGTACCCTAGCAACCAAAATACAAAGAGGGATATCTTCCATTCTGAATGTCACAGAGGCATGGAAGTTGGTTTATATCATTTATAATGACAAGAAGCCTTTGCAGTTTCATCATTGGCAGCTGCCAAACCACTCCCTAGCAACCAAACAGAGTACCCTAGCAACCGTTTAGCAAGAACTATATCTCTGCATCAGAACATCGTATAGAGATGGGAGTTGGTTTATATCATTCATACTGACAAGAAGCCTTTGGAGTTTCATCATTGGCAGCTGCCTAGCAACTCCATAGCAACCAAATAGAGTACCCTAGCAACCATTTTACAAGACCTACATCTCTGCATCAGAATATTGTATAGAGATGGGGGTTGGCTCATTAGTTTCGGTTGGAAAACAGTCTGTAAATATCACCATGGTAACTGTGTATTCACACCCTAGCAACCGTTTAGACTCACCTAGCAACCCTATTGCAACATATAGAAGCCATATTTTAGCTCCACAACATCGTACAGACATGGTTGTTGGCTCGTATGCAATCATGTACAACACCCTAGCAACCGAGTGGCAAGTTTTGCCACTGCAAGCACCACTTCACATTTTCTTCAGGAAATGTACATTCTAGTTATTATTCTTATTTTTATTCTGGACAAAGTTTGGCGCGTAACTCGCCCCGCACCGTTTGTCTCAGACCCATGAATGAGGTGTCAAATCGACCGGCTCATTAAGGAGAGGTGTGCTATGACTTTTATAAGCGATCGGGGGTGCGGTGTTCACCCCAGGGGTGAAAAAGCGGCCAAAAAAGTCCCATTGACTTAACATTGCGACGAACTTTGACCACACGTAGCTCTGAGCGAGGATTTCGCAGAAACATGTGATTTGCCACATTTGAAGAGGCTGACAGGCTCTGTAACAACATACCTCACAATGGGGTAAAAGTTGCACCCCTGGGGGGCAGGAGATGCCGAAAGTTGCCCCATTGACTTACTATGGGGAAGGAACGTCCCGTGAAACACACATGCTTTTCCTACTATGGTAAATTGCATAGGGACTTTGTATTGAATGTAGCTCTGGATCACAGTGTCATAGAGACAAGGGGGAGGGCTCATTTTACTCAGACGACTAATCAGTCTCTCAGGATCATTGTGAAGCTATCAAGCCACGCCCTAGCAACCATTTAGAGCCCCTTAGCAACAAGTTCCATAGACTTCCATTGAAAGAGTTCAAAGAGATATCTCCGGACTGAATTGTCATAGAAACATGGGGGTGGTCTCATTTGACTCAGGGCAGCAAACAGCCAATCATGAATCACCTCAACACTTCCAAGCCCCTCCCTAGCAACCATTGTCGAGCACCTTAGCAACCAAAATCCAAAGAGGGATATCTTCCATTCTGAATGTCACAGAGGCATGGGAGTTGGTTTATATCATTCATAGTGACAAGAAGCCTTTGGACTTTAATGATTGGCAGCTGACAAGCCACTCCCTAGCAACCAAACAGAGTACCCTAGCAACCAAAATCCAAAGAGGGATATCTTCCATTCTGAATGTCGCAGAGGCATGGGAGTTGGTTTATATAATTCATAGTGACAAGAAGCCTTTGGAGTTTCATGATTGGGAGCTGACAAGCCACTCCCTAGCAACCAAACAGAGTACCCTAGCAACCAAAATCCAAAGAGGGATATCTTCCATTCTGAATGTCGCAGAGGCATGGGAGTTGGTTTATATCATTCATAGTGACAAGAAGCCTTTGGAGTTTCATGATTGGCAGCTGACAAGCCACTCCCTAGCAACCAAACAGAGTACCCTAGCAACCAAAATCCAAAGAGGGATATCTTCCATTCTGAATGTCGCAGAGGCATGGGAGTTGGTTTATATCATTCATACTGACAAGCAGCCTTTGGAGTTTCATGATTGGCAGCTGACAAGCCACTCCCTACCAACCAAACAGAGTACCCTAGCAACCAAAATCCAAAGAGGGATATCTTCCATTCTGAATGTCGCAGAGGCATGGGAGTTGGTTTATATCATTCATACTGACAAGCAGCCTTTGGAGTTTCATGATTGGGAGCTGACAAGCCACTCCCTAGCAACCAAACAGAGTACCCTAGCAACCAAAATCCAAAGAGGGATATCTTCCATTCTGAATGTCGCAGAGGCATGGGAGTTGGTTTATATCATTCATAGTGACAAGAAGCCTTTGGAGTTTCATGATTGGCAGCTGACAAGCCACTCCCTAGCAACCAAACAGAGTACCCTAGCAACCAAAATCCAAAGAGGGATATCTTCCATTCTGAATGTCGCAGAGGCATGGGAGTTGGTTTATATCATTCATACTGACAAGCAGCCTTTGGAGTTTCATGATTGGCAGCTGACAAGCCCTACCAACCAAACAGAGTACCCTAGCAACCAAAATCCAAAGAGGGATATCTTCCATTCTGAATGTCGCAGAGGCATGGGAGTTGGTTTATATCATTCATACTGACAAGCAGCCTTTGGAGTTTCATGATTGGCAGCTGACAAGCCACTCCCTACCAACCAAACAGAGTACCCTAGCAACCAAAATCCAAAGAGGGATATCTTCCATTCTGAACGTCACAGAGGCATGGGAGTTGGTTTATATCATTCATACTGACAAGAAGCCTTTGGACTTTCATCATTGGCAGCTGCCAAGTAACTCCATAGCAACCAAACAGACTACCCTAGCAACCAAAATCCAAAGAGGCATATCTTCCATTCTGAATGTCACAGAGACATGGGAGTTGGTTTATATCATTCACACTGACAAGCAGCCTTTGGAGTTTCATGATTGGCAGCTGCCAAGCCACTCCCTAGCAACCAAACAGAGTACCCTAGCAACTAACATCCAAAGAGGGATATCTTCCATTCTGAATGTCACAGAGGCATGGAAGTTGGTTTATATCATTCATAGTGACAAGAAGCCTTTGGAATTGCATCATTGGCAGCTGCTAAGTAACTCCATAGCAACCAAACAGAGTACCCTAGCAACCAAAATCCAAAGAGGCATATCTTCCATTCTGAATGTCGCAGAGGCATGGGAGTTGGTTTATATCATTCATAGTGACAAGAAGCCTTTGGAGTTTCATCATTGGCAGCTGACAAGCCACTCACTAGCAACCAAATAGAGTACCCTAGCAACCGTTTAGCAAAACGTATATCTCTGCATCAGAACATCGTATAGAGATGGGGGTTGGCTCATTAGTTTCAGTTGGAAAACAGTCTGTAAATATCACCATGGTAACTGTGTATTCACACCCTAGCAACCATTTAGAGCCACCTAGCAACCATATTGCAACATATAGAAGCCATATTTCAGCTCCACAACATCGTACAGACATGGTTGTTGGCTCGTATGCAATCATGTACAACACCCTAGCAACCGAGTGGCGAGTTTTGCCACTGCAAGCACCACTTCACATTTTCTTCAGGAAATGTACATTCTAGTTATTATTCTTATTTTTATTCTGGACAAAGTTTGGCGCGTAACTCGCCCCGCACCGTTTGTCTCAGACCCATGAATGAGGTGTCAAATCGACCGGCTCATTAAGGAGAGGTGTGCTATGACTTTTATAAGCGATCGGGGGTGCGGTGTTCACCCCAGGGGTGAAAAAGCGGCCAAAAAAGTCCCATTGACTTAACATTGCGACGAACTTTGACCACACGTAGCTCTGAGCGAGGATTTCGCAGAAACATGTGATTTGCCACATTTGAAGAGGCTGACAGGCTCTGTAACAACATACCTCACAATGGGGTAAAAGTTGCACCCCTGGGGGGCAGGAGATGCCGAAAGTTGCCCCATTGACTTACTATGGGGAAGGAACGTCCCGTGAAACACACATGCTTTTCCTACTATGGTAAATTGCATAGGGACTTTGTATTGAATGTAGCTCTGGATCACAGTGTCATAGAGACAAGGGGGAGGGCTCATTTTACTCAGACGACTAATCAGTCTCTCAGGATCATTGTGAAGCTATCAAGCCACGCCCTAGCAACCATTTAGAGCCCCTTAGCAACAAGTTCCATAGACTTCCATTGAAAGAGTTCAAAGAGATATCTCCGGACTGAATTGTCATAGAAACATGGGGGTGGTCTCATTTGACTCAGGGCAGCAAACAGCCAATCATGAATCACCTCAACACTTCCAAGCCCCTCCCTAGCAACCATTGTCGAGCACCTTAGCAACCAAAATCCAAAGAGGGATATCTTCCATTCTGAATGTCACAGAGGCATGGGAGTTGGTTTATATCATTCATAGTGACAAGAAGCCTTTGGACTTTAATGATTGGCAGCTGACAAGCCACTCCCTAGCAACCAAACAGAGTACCCTAGCAACCAAAATCCAAAGAGGGATATCTTCCATTCTGAATGTCGCAGAGGCATGGGAGTTGGTTTATATAATTCATAGTGACAAGAAGCCTTTGGAGTTTCATGATTGGGAGCTGACAAGCCACTCCCTAGCAACCAAACAGAGTACCCTAGCAACCAAAATCCAAAGAGGGATATCTTCCATTCTGAATGTCGCAGAGGCATGGGAGTTGGTTTATATCATTCATAGTGACAAGAAGCCTTTGGAGTTTCATGATTGGCAGCTGACAAGCCACTCCCTAGCAACCAAACAGAGTACCCTAGCAACCAAAATCCAAAGAGGGATATCTTCCATTCTGAATGTCGCAGAGGCATGGGAGTTGGTTTATATCATTCATACTGACAAGCAGCCTTTGGAGTTTCATGATTGGCAGCTGACAAGCCACTCCCTACCAACCAAACAGAGTACCCTAGCAACCAAAATCCAAAGAGGGATATCTTCCATTCTGAATGTCGCAGAGGCATGGGAGTTGGTTTATATCATTCATACTGACAAGCAGCCTTTGGAGTTTCATGATTGGGAGCTGACAAGCCACTCCCTAGCAACCAAACAGAGTACCCTAGCAACCAAAATCCAAAGAGGGATATCTTCCATTCTGAATGTCGCAGAGGCATGGGAGTTGGTTTATATCATTCATAGTGACAAGAAGCCTTTGGAGTTTCATGATTGGCAGCTGACAAGCCACTCCCTAGCAACCAAACAGAGTACCCTAGCAACCAAAATCCAAAGAGGGATATCTTCCATTCTGAATGTCGCAGAGGCATGGGAGTTGGTTTATATCATTCATACTGACAAGCAGCCTTTGGAGTTTCATGATTGGCAGCTGACAAGCCCTACCAACCAAACAGAGTACCCTAGCAACCAAAATCCAAAGAGGGATATCTTCCATTCTGAATGTCGCAGAGGCATGGGAGTTGGTTTATATCATTCATACTGACAAGCAGCCTTTGGAGTTTCATGATTGGCAGCTGACAAGCCACTCCCTACCAACCAAACAGAGTACCCTAGCAACCAAAATCCAAAGAGGGATATCTTCCATTCTGAACGTCACAGAGGCATGGGAGTTGGTTTATATCATTCATACTGACAAGAAGCCTTTGGACTTTCATCATTGGCAGCTGCCAAGTAACTCCATAGCAACCAAACAGACTACCCTAGCAACCAAAATCCAAAGAGGCATATCTTCCATTCTGAATGTCACAGAGACATGGGAGTTGGTTTATATCATTCACACTGACAAGCAGCCTTTGGAGTTTCATGATTGGCAGCTGCCAAGCCACTCCCTAGCAACCAAACAGAGTACCCTAGCAACTAACATCCAAAGAGGGATATCTTCCATTCTGAATGTCACAGAGGCATGGAAGTTGGTTTATATCATTCATAGTGACAAGAAGCCTTTGGAATTGCATCATTGGCAGCTGCTAAGTAACTCCATAGCAACCAAACAGAGTACCCTAGCAACCAAAATCCAAAGAGGCATATCTTCCATTCTGAATGTCGCAGAGGCATGGGAGTTGGTTTATATCATTCATAGTGACAAGAAGCCTTTGGAGTTTCATCATTGGCAGCTGACAAGCCACTCACTAGCAACCAAATAGAGTACCCTAGCAACCGTTTAGCAAAACGTATATCTCTGCATCAGAACATCGTATAGAGATGGGGGTTGGCTCATTAGTTTCAGTTGGAAAACAGTCTGTAAATATCACCATGGTAACTGTGTATTCACACCCTAGCAACCATTTAGAGCCACCTAGCAACCATATTGCAACATATAGAAGCCATATTTCAGCTCCACAACATCGTACAGACATGGTTGTTGGCTCGTATGCAATCATGTACAACACCCTAGCAACCGAGTGGCGAGTTTTGCCACTGCAAGCACCACTTCACATTTTCTTCAGGAAATGTACATTCTAGTTATTATTCTTATTTTTATTCTGGACAAAGTTTGGCGCGTAACTCGCCCCGCACCGTTTGTCTCAGACCCATGAATGAGGTGTCAAATCGACCGGCTCATTAAGGAGAGGTGTGCTATGACTTTTATAAGCGATCGGGGGTGCGGTGTTCACCCCAGGGGTGAAAAAGCGGCCAAAAAAGTCCCATTGACTTAACATTGCGACGAACTTTGACCACACGTAGCTCTGAGCGAGGATTTCGCAGAAACATGTGATTTGCCACATTTGAAGAGGCTGACAGGCTCTGTAACAACATACCTCACAATGGGGTAAAAGTTGCACCCCTGGGGGGCAGGAGATGCCGAAAGTTGCCCCATTGACTTACTATGGGGAAGGAACGTCCCGTGAAACACACATGCTTTTCCTACTATGGTAAATTGCATAGGGACTTTGTATTGAATGTAGCTCTGGATCACAGTGTCATAGAGACAAGGGGGAGGGCTCATTTTACTCAGACGACTAATCAGTCTCTCAGGATCATTGTGAAGCTATCAAGCCACGCCCTAGCAACCATTTAGAGCCCCTTAGCAACAAGTTCCATAGACTTCCATTGAAAGAGTTCAAAGAGATATCTCCGGACTGAATTGTCATAGAAACATGGGGGTGGTCTCATTTGACTCAGGGCAGCAAACAGCCAATCATGAATCACCTCAACACTTCCAAGCCCCTCCCTAGCAACCATTGTCGAGCACCTTAGCAACCAAAATCCAAAGAGGGATATCTTCCATTCTGAATGTCACAGAGGCATGGGAGTTGGTTTATATCATTCATAGTGACAAGAAGCCTTTGGACTTTAATGATTGGCAGCTGACAAGCCACTCCCTAGCAACCAAACAGAGTACCCTAGCAACCAAAATCCAAAGAGGGATATCTTCCATTCTGAATGTCGCAGAGGCATGGGAGTTGGTTTATATAATTCATAGTGACAAGAAGCCTTTGGAGTTTCATGATTGGGAGCTGACAAGCCACTCCCTAGCAACCAAACAGAGTACCCTAGCAACCAAAATCCAAAGAGGGATATCTTCCATTCTGAATGTCGCAGAGGCATGGGAGTTGGTTTATATCATTCATAGTGACAAGAAGCCTTTGGAGTTTCATGATTGGCAGCTGACAAGCCACTCCCTAGCAACCAAACAGAGTACCCTAGCAACCAAAATCCAAAGAGGGATATCTTCCATTCTGAATGTCGCAGAGGCATGGGAGTTGGTTTATATCATTCATACTGACAAGCAGCCTTTGGAGTTTCATGATTGGCAGCTGACAAGCCACTCCCTACCAACCAAACAGAGTACCCTAGCAACCAAAATCCAAAGAGGGATATCTTCCATTCTGAATGTCGCAGAGGCATGGGAGTTGGTTTATATCATTCATACTGACAAGCAGCCTTTGGAGTTTCATGATTGGGAGCTGACAAGCCACTCCCTAGCAACCAAACAGAGTACCCTAGCAACCAAAATCCAAAGAGGGATATCTTCCATTCTGAATGTCGCAGAGGCATGGGAGTTGGTTTATATCATTCATAGTGACAAGAAGCCTTTGGAGTTTCATGATTGGCAGCTGACAAGCCACTCCCTAGCAACCAAACAGAGTACCCTAGCAACCAAAATCCAAAGAGGGATATCTTCCATTCTGAATGTCGCAGAGGCATGGGAGTTGGTTTATATCATTCATACTGACAAGCAGCCTTTGGAGTTTCATGATTGGCAGCTGACAAGCCCTACCAACCAAACAGAGTACCCTAGCAACCAAAATCCAAAGAGGGATATCTTCCATTCTGAATGTCGCAGAGGCATGGGAGTTGGTTTATATCATTCATACTGACAAGCAGCCTTTGGAGTTTCATGATTGGCAGCTGACAAGCCACTCCCTACCAACCAAACAGAGTACCCTAGCAACCAAAATCCAAAGAGGGATATCTTCCATTCTGAACGTCACAGAGGCATGGGAGTTGGTTTATATCATTCATACTGACAAGAAGCCTTTGGACTTTCATCATTGGCAGCTGCCAAGTAACTCCATAGCAACCAAACAGACTACCCTAGCAACCAAAATCCAAAGAGGCATATCTTCCATTCTGAATGTCACAGAGACATGGGAGTTGGTTTATATCATTCACACTGACAAGCAGCCTTTGGAGTTTCATGATTGGCAGCTGCCAAGCCACTCCCTAGCAACCAAACAGAGTACCCTAGCAACTAACATCCAAAGAGGGATATCTTCCATTCTGAATGTCACAGAGGCATGGAAGTTGGTTTATATCATTCATAGTGACAAGAAGCCTTTGGAATTGCATCATTGGCAGCTGCTAAGTAACTCCATAGCAACCAAACAGAGTACCCTAGCAACCAAAATCCAAAGAGGCATATCTTCCATTCTGAATGTCGCAGAGGCATGGGAGTTGGTTTATATCATTCATAGTGACAAGAAGCCTTTGGAGTTTCATCATTGGCAGCTGACAAGCCACTCACTAGCAACCAAATAGAGTACCCTAGCAACCGTTTAGCAAAACGTATATCTCTGCATCAGAACATCGTATAGAGATGGGGGTTGGCTCATTAGTTTCAGTTGGAAAACAGTCTGTAAATATCACCATGGTAACTGTGTATTCACACCCTAGCAACCATTTAGAGCCACCTAGCAACCATATTGCAACATATAGAAGCCATATTTCAGCTCCACAACATCGTACAGACATGGTTGTTGGCTCGTATGCAATCATGTACAACACCCTAGCAACCGAGTGGCGAGTTTTGCCACTGCAAGCACCACTTCACATTTTCTTCAGGAAATGTACATTCTAGTTAGTGGTGCTTTTTTAAAAGCATCACTATTGTTATTGCTCATACTTATTATTCTTCTTCTTTTTCTTATTATTCCGGACAAAAGTTTGGCGCGTAACTCGCCCCGCACCGTTTGTCACAGACCTTTGAGTGAGGCATCAAATCGACCGGCTCATTGAGGAGAGGTGTGCTATGACTTTTCTAAGCGATCGGGTGTACGATGTTCGCACAGCGGACGAAAAAGCGGCCAAAAAAGTCCCATTGACTTTACATTGGGAGTTCTAAAAATATTTGAATCCCAACCGACGTTTTCACACACACACCACTCCAAAGGGCCTGACACCCCTGCGTCTCTCCCTCTCTCTCTCCCTCAGAGGATTTATATTATCAAGCAGCCAATAAGTTATGGCCTAAAATCTTCATAGCCACACCCTAGCAACCAGTTTCAGCACCCTAGCAACCACTAAGAGCTCCCTAGCAACCACCCTAAACCAAAAAAAAAATTTTTTTTTTTTTTTTTGTATTTTTTAATGCAATATTACACTCGTGGCCTTGCGATATTGCTCCATGCTTGTGCCTATTCGACCATAGGCACGAGGCCGCAGGCCGAGTGCCGTACAGAAGGCACTCGTTATTAAAGATTTTAATTACTCTATAAAAACTCCATAGTAACCATCTTTGACAACTACCAACCACCTAGTAACATCATAGCAACTAAAAAAATACCTTAGCAACCATCCTGAACACCCTAGCAACGTCTAGAAATGCTCTAGTAACCAGCAAAAAACTCTAGCAACCACCCAGAACATCCTAGCAACTGCCTAGCAACCACCCAGAACACCTAGCAACTGCCTAGTAACCACCCAGAACACCTAGCAACTGCCTAGCAACCACCCAGAACACCCTAGCAACGCCCTAGCATCCACCCAGAATACCATAGCAACTGCCTAACAACACCATAGCAACCACCCAGAACACCCTAGCAACTGCCTAGCAACGCCCTAGCAACCACCCAGAATACCCTAGCAACTGCCTAGCAACCACCAAGAATACCCTAGCAACCGCCTAGCAACACCATAGCAACCACCCAGAATACCCTAGCAACTGCCTAGCAACGCCCTAGCAACCACCAGAATACCCTAGCAACCGCCTAGCAACACCATAACAACCACCCAGAACACCCTAGCAACTGCCTAGCAACGCCCTAGCAACAACCCAGAATACCCTAGCAACACCATAGCAACCACCCAGAACACCCTAGCAACTGCCTAGCAACGCCCTAGCAACCACCAAGAATACCCTAGCAACCGCCTAGCAACCACCCAGAATACCCTAGCAACTGCCTAGCAACGCCCTAGCAACCACCCAGAACACCCTAGCAACCGCCTAGCAACACCATAGCAACCACCCAGAACACCCTAGCAACTGCCTAGCAACGCCGTAGCAACCACCTAGAATACCCTAGCACCCGCCTAGCAACACCATAGCAACCACCCAGAACACCCTAGCAACTGCCTAGCAACGCCCTAGCAACCACCAAGAATACCCTAGCAACCGCCTAGCAACCACCCAGAATACCCTAGCAACCGCCTAGCAACACCATAGCAACCACCCAGAATACCCTAGCAACCGCCTAGCAACACCATAGCAACCACCCAGAATACCCTAGCAACGCCCTAGCAACCACCCAGAATACCCTAGCAACCGCCTAGCAACACCATGCAACCACCCAGAACACCATAGCAACCACCCAGAATACCCTAGCAACCACACAGAACACCCTAGCAACCACCTGAACAACATGAATAAGCCATATCTCTGCACCAGAACATCGTACAGACATGGTTGTTGGCTCGTATGCAATCATGTACAACACCCTAGCAACCGAGTGGCGAGTTTTGCCACTGCAAGCACCACTTCACATTTTCTTCAGGAAATGTACATTCTAGTTCTTTTTATTATTATTCTGGACAAAGTTTGGCGCGTAACTCGCCCCGCACCGTTTGTCACAGACCCCTGAGTGAAGTGTCAAATCGAGCGGCTCATTGAGGAGAGGTGTGCTATGACATTTCTAAGCGATCGGGTGTACGATGTTCGCACAGCGGACGAAAAAGCGGCCAAAAAAGTCCCATTGACTTTACATGGGGAGTTCTAAAAACATTTGAATCCCAACTGCCGTTTTCACACACACAGACTCCAAAGGGCCTGACACCCCTGCGTCTCTCCCTCTCTCTCTCCCTCAGAGGATTTATATTATCAAGCAACCAATAAGTAATGGCCTAAAATCTTCATAGCCACACCATAGCAACCAGTTACAGCACCCTAGCAACCACTAAGAGCTCCCTAGCAACCACCTTAAACCAAAAAAAAACTTTTTTATTTTTTTTATATTTTTTAAAGCAATTTTACTCTCGTGGCCTTGCGATATCGCTCCATGCTTGTGCCTATTCGGCCATAGGCACGAGGCCGCAGGCCGAGTGCCGTACTGAAGGCACTCGCAACCACCCAAAACACCCTAGCAACTGCCTAGCAACCACCCAGAACACCCTAGCAACGTCTAGAAATGCTCTAGTAACCACCAAAAAACTCTAGCAACCAGCCAGAACACCCTAGCAACTGCCTAGCAACCACCCAGAACACCTAGCAACCACCTAGAACACCCTAGCAACTGCCTAGCAACCACCCAGAACACCTAGCAACGTCTAGAAATGCTCTAGTAACCACCCAGAACACCCTAGCAACTGCCTAGCAACCACCCAGAACACCTAGCAACCACCTAGAACACCCTAGCAACTGCCTAGCAACGCCCTAGCATCCACCCAGAATACCATAGCAACTGCCTAGCAACACCATAGCAACCACCCAGAACACCCTAGCAACCACCAAGAATACCCTAGCAACTGCCTAGCAACCACCAAGAATACCCTAGCAACTGCCTAGCAACACCATAGCAACCACCCAGAACACCCTAGCAACCACCTGGCAACAGCATCTTGCTAAAAACATGCTAGCAACATGCTAATCATGCTAGCATTATGCTACCAACATGCTAATCAAGCTAGCATCATGCTAATCAAGCTAGCATAATGCTAGCAACATGCTAATCATGTTAGCATCTAGCTAAAAACATGCTAGCAAAATGCTAATCATGCTAACATCTTGTTAAAAGCATGCTAGCAAAATGCTAATCATGTTAGCATCATGCTATCAACATGTTAATCAAGCTAGCATCATGTTAACATAATGCTAATCAAGCTAGCATCATGTTAATCATGCTAGCATCATGCTACCAACATGCTAATCAAGCTAGCATCATGCTAGCAACATGCTAATCAAGCTAGCATCATGTTAACAACATGTTATTCAAGCTAGCATAATGGTAGCAACATGCTAATCCTGTTAGCATCTAGCTAAAAACATGCTAGCAAAATGCTAATAATGCTAACATCTTGTTAAAAGCATGCTAACAATATGCTAATCATGCTAGCATCATGCTAATCATGTTAACAACATGCTAATCATGCTAGCATCATTCAAACAACATGTTAATCATAGTAAATCATGCTGGAATGTGGTAAATCGTAGTAAATCATCTTAGAAATATGGTAAATCGTGGTAAATAATGCTAAAACGTGGTATATGTGGCGTGGTGTATCACAACATGTTAATTGTGTTAGCATCTGCCCAGTGGCGAGTTTTGCCACTGCAAGCACCACTTCACATTTTCTTCAGGAAATGTACATTCTAGTTGAGTTTTATTGTTTTATTGCAGGGTGCTTGATTTCATGTTCTGTCTTAGTAGGAAAACCAATTCTAAACTCTTACAAATCTTTAACTAAAACTGCATATAATGGTTTACAAAAATCAAAAGGTGAGTTAATAAATAGTCAATGAGACTTGTGTGAGAGTTCAGAGGAAATTAATTTCATTGCTGATTTGCATGATTTGAAGACAGAAAAACTTTTATCACTGAATAATTTTTTTTTTCTCCTTTGGAATCTTTGGATAATTCAGATCAATTCTTTTCAATTGAAATACAGTAGCGATGTAAAATAAGCACTGCCAGTTTAAACTGGGAATTACATTTATGCATTTGTCAGACGCTTTTATCCTAAACGACTTACATTGCATTTCAAAGTACATATTTACATTCTTATCAGTTCTTGCTTTCCCTGGGAATCAAACCCATGACCTTGGTGTTGCAAGTGCCAGCGCTCTATTGTTTGAGCTACAGGAAAGCTTATCTTAGAAATTAAATGTTTTAGAAAAGGCTGGACTTAAATAACATGGACAATTCTGAAACAGATAATTTAATCTAAGGAGAATATTTATTTTTATAACATTAACTCTTCCAAGAAGGGAAGTTGGCAAAGAGGTCCACCTTTCAGGATTGTTTAAAAAAAATTAATTAGAGGAGAATAATTGGTGTCAAATAAGTTATTCAAATCGTGAGTGATAAAAATAGCCAAATATTTAAGACCTCTTTCTGAAACCTGAAAGGGAGATTGTATAGACAGATTACAAATATTAAAAGGCATAGAGAAAGATTTTTGGATAGACGTCTGTGGGTTCTCCAAGTACAAGAGAACATCATCTGCGAACAAAGAGATACATTTTTTTTTCAATAAATACAGTATACAATAACGGTGATAGAGGAGACCCCTGTCTACAACCTCTACATACTGGAAAACACTCAGACATCAGGCCATTTATATTGAAGTTGGGTACTGGATCTGCATAAAGATGTTTAATCACACTAATAAAGCTGAAAACTAACTCGAATTTGGTAACACTTTATTTCGATAGTCCACTTTAGACATTCTAGTAACTTTGCAGCTACATGTCAACTAACTGTTATTAGATTATTAGTAGACTGTCTGCTTTGACTATAAGTAACTTGCCAACTACAAATCAACTTATTCTCCTAACCCGAACCCTAACACCTAACCATAACCTAACAGTCTACTGACAGTCTACTACACTCTACTAATACTCTAATGACAGTTAGTTGATATGTAGATGAAAAGTTACTTATAGTTAGTAGAATGTCTGAAGTGGACTATCGAAATAAAGTGTAACCCCAAATTTTTCTAACATTGAAAACTAAAAAAAACATTCTACACTGTCAAAAGCCTTTTTGGCATCCAAAGATAAAATCATCGCTGTTTTTTTTTTTAAATATTGAAGTAATGTATAGCATTGAGAGCACGGCGTACATAATTCACACCACACCTGCAGAGATTTCATGAAACCTTCCTGATCGGAATTCATAACTTTGGAAAGGACCGTTTCAAGTCTGCAGGCCAGTACTTTTGCGACTATTTCATAGTCTGCATTGAGATGGTTAATGGATCTATAAGACGAACACTCCAAAGGATTTTTATCTTTTTTTAAAAGCAAACTAATAGAAGCATGTCTAGGATTGTCTTTCCATATGTTATTAATAGCCGGCATAAGAACTGGATGGATTTTCGACCAGAATCTTCCCAATGGAAAACCATCTGGGCCTGGACACTTCCAGTTCAGCATGGTCTGAATTGCCGCCCAAACCTCCTCCATTATAAATGGTGCATTTAAGCTAGAACGATCCTCTTCTGTAATAAAAGGTAATGAAATATCATTCAAATAGGCAGTAATATTCAAATACAATGCTTCTGAGCTATAAAGAAATTTATAAAAATCTCTGAAAATACTATTTGTAATCAAAGGGTCACTTGAGATGTCACCACCTGCATTCCAAATCATATTAATTGAACAATCATTATTTTGATTCTTTAGCTGGGGAGCAAGCAATCGACTGGATATTTTTGTTTGCAATAAAAGCAATAGCTTTTGAATATGGCCAGTGTGATCCATTTACAATTGGGACCTTGCATTAACCAACGCTTTCAGATTTTGAAACTATTTTGTGTATTTGCTCTAGCCTAGTGACTTCTTTTGGCAAGACTAAACTGCATGCACAAATTGTTTTGGAATAAAAAAATAGTCGAGCCTAGAATATGAATTATGCAGGTGTGAGTAAAATGTGTAGTCTCTCACACTAGGATACAACTGTCGCCATATATCTATCAAACCTGTATCCATGCTTAAATTATTGTCAGATATCCTTATCTGCATTATCAAAAGAAAAAACAACCTTTACAATGCCGTTCGGATTATACCAATTTATTACTCTTTCGTTTTGGGTTGTTCTGGGCCTCCGCCACTTTTCAGCGTCTCATAGACAAAATCCTCCGGCCCCCTTTCCGCAAATGACGCTGCCTACCTCAACGACATCATTATCTACTACAGTAATGATTGGCAACGGCATCTGGAACATGTGTGCACTGTCCTGAGTTCGCTGAGGGTGGCTGGACTCATGACGAACCTGCAGAAGTGTGCAATTGGGCATGTGGAGGTACAATATCTGTGTTTCCACTTGGGACATGGGCAGGTGCGTCCCCAAATTGATAAGACAGCTGCGATTGCAGCCTGCCCAAGTGCCAAGACCAAAAAGTAGGTGAGACAGTTCCTGGGGCTGGCAGGATATTATATGAGGTTTATTCCTAATTATTCGAAGCTCACCAGCCCACTTACTGATCTCACTAAAAGCAAGGAAGCAGCAGATCTGGTCCAGTGGATGGAGCTGTGCCAACAGGCCAATACCAAAGTAAAGGCTGCCCTGTGCGGTGGTACACTCCTAACTTTGATTTAAACTTTAACTTAAAACAGAGAAGCCAGATACAACACCTTTGAACAAGGGTCGTTCTTTCCCTCTGTTATTACCTCCTGGGATTGGAATTCAATCTCTGTTCGGATCATGGGCGCCTCAGTGGCTTCACCTTATGAAGGATACCAACGTGTGGATCCCCCATTGGTATTTAGCTTTACAGCCGTTTAAGTTGAAGGTGGTCCACAGATAGGGGGCGAGATGGCTGTAGCTGACTTCCTCTCTAGAAATGAGGGGGAGAGGCTGCAAGCCTTGGGCGAATCGTTACATTATGTGTCCTCAAGCCATAATAGTCAAACAGACGAGGGAGGGGGAAATATTAGATAGGAAAATATTATCTGTACCAGGAAATTACTGGAAAAAAAACATTTTCCATACTCTGGAGTTCAGGTTCATCGCCTCCACCTCCCACGTTGATATGTAAACTTTCAGAGTCCTATAAAAGAGGCTCTTCTGTCCGATCTGAGAGTTGACGGCTGCTGTGCTGCTATTGGTGAAGTCTCAGGATTTTTCAAAACTATACAAGAACAGTGAGTATATGTTTTAAACCTTCTGCAACAGGGCAAAGTTATTATATTTATAAGTGACAACAGTATATGAATGAATCCAGAATTTTTCAGTAAAGAGCTTTAATTCTTAATTAAAACTTCACCAAAACCAATGACCAGATGCAAACTAGTAAACATTATAACTTCCACTGTTAGCAACTTGCATTAAAAAACAAAAACAATGGCTTAATAATTGACATTTGAGGTAGTAGCCAATAACACATTTTTATCAAAAGATTTTATAATGATGTTCTCCATTAGTTTTGGAATGATAGATTTTAACTTTAATGTTGATCCTATTGTTTTATAGATGAGTGCATCCAAACCCCAGGAAAGGTAATTCTGCTCAGATTCCTATGAAAGCTGTGCACTTCATTATATCGCCCATAAGTACTGTACTGCATTATGTAATGTCTATTACAAACTGGATGATTCTGAAAATAATGTTCAAAATGCACTTAAGACTCATTTAAATCTATGAACAAACAAAATATATGAAATAGCAGTATGTGATGTTAAATTCATCACTGGTCTGTCTGTCTGTCTGTCTGTCTCCGCAGTGAGGTGAGAATCGAACACTCTCTGAATAAGAAGGAGAAGGAGTTTGTAGTCAAAAGGAGAAAAGATGTTCTACAAAGCCTGAAGAATCTTCAGATACACTGCTGTGAGGTAAAACGTAGCCGGTTACTAATGATAATGGGAACTAGAATTTCGTCGCTAAACACGATGGGGAAAAACTCCTTTTTCCTCGAATATTGAAGCCTTTTTATATAGTGTATGCCAGTGGCGGCTGCTGGTCTTTCAAAGAGGGGAAGCTCATTTTTGGCCTACATCATAAAAATTGTCCATTTATTTATACGTAAATTCTGCCCTACGTTCCTTTTCAAGAAAATGCTCTGTGACCCTGTCGTACTAACTAGGCATCTTTTCCATTAACTTGACCAGTGTCCTCTCAATGGCCAGCAGAGTTAAATATAATTGTATAAATGTAATAATATAATAAATGTATAAATAATAATATAATAAAGTATAATAATACTACTACTACTAATATTTTTTAAATTATTTTAATTTTTTTTTTTTTAATTATTACTAATAATAATATAAAAAATATAATAAGTTATAATATAATAAAGATATAAATGTATAATTGTGTGAAATGTATTATGAAAATTGGCTAGCAATTTCGACAAGCAAATACCAAGAAATAGGTTGCAGCAGTTTGTCTTTGAAAAATCCGCGATGGGACTGAGCTCGAACAGCTTCAACATCAGCGACTTTTTATTGTATGAAATCGCTGTCAATCAAAAGGAGACGCAGCCTTTCGACAGACCCTCCAATCATCACGCAGAAGCCCAGCGTCCAGGCCAGCCCACTTCTCATTCACCCCCAGAGACGCTGAGCGTCCGTGGGCGGGACATAATCGCAGCATTTATCCAATGACCGTCTAGTTTCGAAGCACTGAAAAAAACTGTTCGAAGCAGCCCCATTGAAGTCAATGGACGCTGGGCTTCAACAGGGAAATGCACTGTGACGCTACGGGAATGTATGAGAATCGAGTCAGCCGACCTGCTATATGCAGCTGATCCAGTGGTGTAGTCTAGTTTTTTGTAGTGAGTATACTGTAATATTTCTTTGAGTTAGACCGAACTTTTATTTTGGTGGGTTGTAGACATTTGAGTTTCTGTGTGTTTTAATAAACTATTATTATTATTATTAGGCCTACTTGAAAGTATAGCCTACTCTACTGTGCAATAGTAATATATTTCTGTTATAATTTCTTCAAGTTATACCGAACTTTTATTTTGACAGGTTGTCGTATGTTTGTATATGAAACGAATGAATGACTTTTATCAAATGAAATGGTGAAATTCTCGTGAAGTGACTCTCATAGCAGCTCTGCGATGAAGTGCACATGTAGTAGCTCATGTCTCAATACAGTGAAACGCTGAAAACACCACGAGCGTGATCACGCGTGCTTCAGTGTGTGTGTGTGTGTGTGTGTGTGTGTGTGTAGTGGAGCACACATTGAGCGCTCATTCATTCCCAGAGACGCGTAGAACAATTGCAGTCTCTTTTAACTTTAATATTCACAGACACTAGTCCATATCGAGATTTGATTCATTGTACAGCCCTACTTTTGATTTATTCATTCAAAAATAGCCAAATTCGGTGACGTTCTGCTTAGCAAGCTCCATTTGTGACTGGATTCCGCGATTCGGTGTCACTTCGCAAACACAGACGGGGTGAATTTATGAATGAAAGTGAAAGTTCTGACACAAAACGAAGTTGTTACGTATCCTCACTATTTTTTAAGTAGGTATACGGAAATCCTTGGCCTTTTCTAGTGGGTATACGGCGTATACCTGCGTATCACGTAGACTACACCACTGAGCTGATCAGGCACGTGCACACATAGACATCAAAGGGGGCTTGAGCACCTGCCCTTTTTATTCCTGGAAAGAAAGTGCCCTTTTTTCTGGGGTGCTTTTTTTTATTTTTGAAAAATAATATATATTTCTGTTTGCGCACAGCTTCCCTGTCAAACAAATATATTTATTGAAGAATAGTATATCTAAATATCAGGTCAGGAGTTCTGAAGCGCTCCCTCTCCCCCGATTGTTAAACCCGATTGTATTGCTTCCGCTAAAGAAAATAGTACGCTCCGTCTCTACGGTTAGAATCCTGTGAGTCCATAGCAACGCTCTGTTTATCATGGCAACGGTCTGTTATACTCCGCACAGCGGTCTGTTATCAAGAAATAACAGACCGCATTCTACATTGGAATTCAACCAAGCCATGTAATAAAATAAGTTAATAAAATAAGCATATATCACCACCAGGTGATATGCTTTAGTTATTTTGTTTATCCTATTTACCTGCATTGCCCTGTCAATTAGATGCAAATGTGCACATTTTAACTAGTTGACGCCTAATTTGCATACAGAACGTCCTCAGTTAATGACTTACATCAAGAGTCTTTCCCCCTGAAATTTAGAAATCAAAATTGGTGAATTTAGAAGAAATCTACAGATGCAAACAGATGGAGGATACACTCTAAAAAATTTAGTAAATCTGAGTAACTGCATCTGGTACATTAATAAATAAAACTGAGTAGAAATAAGTTAACATTAAACTTTAAAAATAACAATATTTATAAATTAACTTTTTATTTATGAGTAATTTAACTTTTTTATTTCCTCTAAACCTTTATAAAATAGTATTCCATACAACCACAAATACATACATGACATTGGCTTTTATTGAATTTTTACTCAATTATTTTGGTAAGTTTAATTTTAAAGTGTTATGTATTCTGATAACACCAAAATAATTAAAATGATGTAGTGCCTTGTGCAAAAATAAACAAATTATTAGTAAAACACACCCCTCTGCTTGATGCAGTTATTTAGGTTATTCTAAATATGAAGAGTTCAGATGAAAAAGCCTTCTGCCATCTGAAATTTCCTTCTATAATGATCATTTTTATCAAGCTTGTATGTTTATGTTCACTTATTTCACATTACTGGCAATGAAAATTACCTATTAATTGTCATTTAAGTTAAATTACTGAACTTAAATATACGAGCTTGAAAAAAAATGCTCATTTTAGAAGAAAATTTCAGATGGCACTAAGAGGCTTTTGCATCTGAACTCTTCATACTTGAAACTAGTAGCATAGAAAATGTTTTCAAAACATGCACATTGTGGAATGGTTTCCTTTGCTGCTCTATAAACCTAATGAATACTAAGGAGACCATGGTTTCTGTGTGAACTGATTATTTTGTAGACATCTTTTGAAAATGAAACAATTGCGTGAGTTTGAGGAAGATAAAATTAATTAACTTTTTTAATTATTTTTTTAAAAAGGAAGTCAGAGTTGCGTTAATATATATACTTTTTTGTTAAAAAAAAAAAAATTAATTATGAGAAGTGCCCTTTATTTCACTTGAGCCCCTGCCCCTCAAAATGTCTGTGCACGTTCCTGCAGCTGATTCTGAACGAACTCGTCTTTGAGATGAACGCATTTTTAGTTAATAAAATGTTAACACAATAGTACATATTTGACCATTAATTTTTTTGACATTATAGGGGAAGCCGAGCTTCCCTTGCAGTCTTAAAGAAATCCCCACTGGTGTATGCGTGCGAACCAATCGACAGGCTGCCCGCAAGAATGGGCGGAGCATCCCTCTATAAAACAGGGCTCATCTCGCCATAACTCGACTGAAGCAACAAACGCCTAGTCGTGTAGCATAATAGCACGGCAAGCTACGCAATACTTGTTCCCGTTATCTTAGGGAACCGAGGTTACATTAGTAACGAGTACATTCCTTATCGATACTGTATTGCTTACCTAGTGTGATTGGGATACAATTCAATCACGCCGTGCTATGATTGCAGAAACTTGAACCTTGGGCCTTGAGTGCAGGGCAGACTATTCACCCAACAGAGAAGGGGCTCGGAGCCTCCAGGGAGATATCAGCGGGTTGAGCTCACTCTGAGCCTCCTAGTCCCTTTTAGAAAGCGAACAACCAGGTTGTTCCTGCCAAAGGGGTGCGACCCGTGTCCATTATCTCTTGCAGAAAAGACAGTACTAGCGGTACGTCACAGGAGGTTGGGCCTTGGTTCCGAACTGTACACCAGTTGGAGAAAACAGACCACTTAAGAGTGTAGAGGCGTCTCGTGGATGGGGCTCTAGCCTCAGATACAGTGTTTAGGACTCCAGCTTTAGGACTCCCACTGGTACCAAATTGCCCTGGCCTTCCAAGATCAGGATCTGTGAGTATTTAACTCGGCCTCTGACTGGGCTAAGACGTGCCAGTTGTTGAGGTAATCCAGGATGCGCACTCCCTTCTGTCTCAGAAGGCTGCATCCATGCACTTGGTGAAAGTGCGCGGTGCCAGAGACAGTCCGAATGGAAGGACAGTGTACTGGTAGATCACCCCCTTGAATGCGAAATGCGGAGGAGGTGAGCAACATTGCTCCTTTCCGATGTGTTGACCATGCCCCTGAAGCGGGGGGTCAAATGTTGAGCATCAAATGTTTGCAAAATCAAACTGTGTGTGTTTCAGACTGAAGTGCCAAACATTGCATTACTGGGATCTGGAGGAGGAGAAAGAGCCATGGTGGGTTTGATGGGATCCCTGGATCAACTCCAGAAAACAGGTCTTCTGGACTGTGTGCTTTATCTGAGCGGAGTCTCTGGATCCACCTGGTACAAACAACACACACACACACACACACACACACACACACACACACACACACACACACACACACACAGAGATGGGTTGAATGTCATAAATGAGAGCTTATGTTGTTACTCTGAAGGTGCATGGCCTCCTTATATCAGGAGCAAGACTGGTCCACCAAACTAGAGACTGTGAAAGAAAAGATCATCAAGAAACTCAACAATCCTGGAGTCAGTTTGAAAGATGCATTTGCCAAACTGAAGAAATATTACTATGAGAAAGACATATTCAGCTTGACTGACATCTGGGCAGCGATGTTTGTGACGGATTATGTGAAAGAGGTCTGTACCACAGACCACAACAACCCCTCAATGATGTATACAATCTTAATGAAGTGCTCACAGTCTTAGAAAGTGCTATATTTTTAGTGGTATATTGATATGTACGCCACACTTGGTTAAAAAATATGATTTTGTAAGTCATAATAATAAGAAACTTTCTCATAATTATGAGGTGAAGTGTTTTCAACCCATACTTGTTTTGTTTTTTTCATCTGCATTTAACTCATTCAAATTAGTGCACACACATTAGGAGCAGTGAGTAGTGGAACTGCAATTGCAAACTGTGGGCACACACACATACACACACACAGCCATTCACCTCGACGCCCGGGGAGGTTAGGTGCCTTGCTCAAGGGCACCTCGGTCATTTCCTTCAGGTGTTAAGAATCAAACACACGACCTTCATATGACTGCCCTAGTTTAGTATCTCATTATAGACTTTTAGTTTCTGATTATATTGAGAAACTTCCTCATAATAATGACTGTCATAATAATGAGAAACTTTCTCGTGTAATCTGTTATTTTCTCGTAATAAAAGAAACTATATCGGAATAATGGGAAACGTTCTTGTAATTATTAGCATACTTACACACCCTGAAAGTAACCCCGTTTTTGGACCCGAAAGTTGAGGTTATCTGCTTACTTACCCTTAAACATACCTGGGTATGTCACATATCCTGCTTTCTGGAATACCCCCCAGGTCTCCCCTACACTAACATAATAAACAACAGCTGCAAAAAAATTTTCTCTTCAGATAGATGAACAAAAACTCACAGATCAGTGGGACCAGCAGAGTAAAGATCCGTTTCCCATCTATACCGTGATCGACAAGCACTGCAAACAGCACAAAGATGCAGGTCTGTGTGTGTGTGTGTGTGTGTGAGAGAGAGAGAGAGAAAGAAAGACAGACGGTTAATGTGTTTGTGTCAGCTGTTATATGGATGTGTTTCTGTCTGCAGACCCCTGGTTTGAGTTCACTCCATATGAAGCCGGTTATTCCCTCACTGGAGCGTTTGTGGAAACATCCAACTTTGGCAGCAAGTTTGTAAATGGCCGTAAGATCAAGAACCAGCCTGAGATTGACATGCTGTACCTGCAAGGTAACAAACTCTGTTTTTTTTAATTTAGGGGTTCAAGCATGTAGCGCAAAATCCGTATTATAATTGTTAGAATTTCCAAGGATCAGCATTCTCCCCTAAAAGTAATTGGGCAGACCAAACTGTATGTTGTAGAGACTTGAAACTTTCAGGGACGGCAATACTCACACAGTCTACAACGTCAATCGGACTGACGGTTGCGCCACAGCAGTCAAAAGTACGTAATGGCTCATAACTCTTAACTCCGTTTGTCGCAGGCTCGTGTCTTATATCAGAGGAATCCTTGGTTCAAGACGAACAAAACACATGTCTCAGATTCGATCGTTATCTGCAAAATTTTAGTGTATTTTAGATTTTTGAATCTTAGGTTTTTCGCCCTATCGGAACCAAACCAGTGCAGAAAGATTATCTGGAGCCTGATTGTCAATAATTGTCACAAAAAAAAATTCTAAATTTTGATAAACGTCTGTGACGGGATGCCAAAACGTTTGAAGTGGGCGGAGCCACTTTTACTAAAATGGCTAGCCCTCTTGTACGGAATCAGATAATTTCACCAAAAATTACACCTCTGTACGGGCTCGGTCTGTGGTCGCGAGAAAAAGGACGTGGCGACTGGCCACTTGGTGGCACTATAAAACGAATAAAACAAGAAAACGATTGACTTGAAAACTGGCAAGTCTATGAGGACATTCACGTATCTTGAAATAGACGGCCAATGAAGTTCGAGCAGCTATCAGACAAGGTTAAAGGAGGCCGATCGGAATGAAACTCGCTGGGCCTGTTTGACTCACGGCCCTTGAGGCCTGTGAGAAATTCAAAAGAAATAGGCCTTCGCGTTTTTCACTTGCGTAAAAGACTGGATATCACGCAGGGTTTTTTTGATGCCCACAACATTCGTATGGTGGAACTCCTCATTCTGAGCAACTTTATCTCTAGGACCGATTGGAATCCTCATCTCAAGACGAACATATATATCTCTGATTTCATTTCCATCATTAAAATTTTCTACCATTTTTCTGCCATTTTAAATTGTCCGAAAATTTTTCTTTTTCGAACTCCTCATAGGCCGTTTGTCTGATTATTTTGAAACTTCACATGCAAAATGTTGCCAAAATAATTTAGATCAGTGAATCATGCTCACGACAGGACGCCAAAACGTTCGATGTAGGCAGGACCACTTTCACTGAAATGGCTATAACTCTTCAACGCAATCAGTTATTTTTTCACCAAACTTGTTATTCTCATGTAGCTCATTCTGTGGTCACACACACAAAAAAATCCTGTGGCGATTCACCATTTGGTGGCGCTATAATATGAAAAAAAGAAACTCCCCGTAAAAACAGCTCTAACTACACAACCTTTAGTCCAATTTACTTGGAAAATTGACATGCAGTGTCTTTTTCCAAGTTGCCATGAAGTGGAGTCGACGTTTTTTAATCAGTTTTATTTTGATAAACATGACACAATACAACATTGCGACTACATGAAAAGAGTGTTTACTGTTATAAAAACCTGATTTGTGAGCTTTAGAGGAACTAAAGGTGTGAGAATAAACACGAAACACACGTGATCGTTGTCATGCGGTGAATCCGGCCAATCGTGGAACAGCTGTGTCGTCATCAGCCCTCATGCAGCCGCTCTTGAGAAGCTGCGCTGGCTGAGTTCTCCGGATACTCTCGAATCGCACTCGCGGTACTTTGATGGCATACGTCACAGTCACGTGGCGTCGGCGCTGTATCAAGTCGAACAAAATTTCTAACCAGCATGCACTGCTTCAAGTCAGCCGCCGATCGGTCTGTGCAGAGCTGCATGAAGTCGAACAAGCCTATTAGCTGCGCGTTTTGTGTGAGCACATGGCTTGTGATTTGTTTTACTGGCCATGTGCTTGTGCTCAAGTCATGTTTGGTGTGAGTACATGGCTTGTCATGTGTTTCCTTGTGCCATGTGCTCTCCTGGGCTGCGTTCAGCCCCGACAAAACATTGCACAACGTTTTTAAAACAGAAACGGTGATGCGTTGAACACACTGTTCTGATGTCGCAAGAGTTGCAACTATGGCAGCTGAGAAGGCCATTCTTTGTGTTCTTTGTGAAGAATTTTCTGAGCCTGATGAAGTCGGTATAAATATGTGTTTAATACTACAAAATATGCCCGATGTTACAGTAACTGCACTTGCTGCCCAGAACAAAAGAGAACATCCCAATCGAGTGAAGGGATTGCTGAAACTGAAATGGAAGCACACATCTTACCTAATTCAGACTAAAACACATCTATTTAGCCTCACATACTGACTTTATTTGTAGTTCATACTGTTTTAATACCCTGTATTTTCTTTCTCATTTTTAGGAAAAGCACTTAATTACCATTGTTTATTTCTATACCAAATGTCATACAGTTGCAATGAAGCTAAAAATATAAACAACTACATCATTATGTTGATATCCTATATTTTTACAATAAAACTTATGGCAAACATGTCTTCTAATATCCTCAATTGTTGCGTACCGAGCTGCATCAAACACATTTGTAAATTACTTTCCTTGAAGCCATTGTGCGAGTTCACTTTAATACCGCGTGCTTTATATACATGTTGCTGCTGATTGGACTGCAGTTCTGACACACCCACCAAACAAGAGAAAACGTATCTCAAACCCCGTTGCACACCGGTGCACGCCATTTCCAGGAAACATGACGTTCAACCCGGAAACCGTAGCAAAACGTTGCGCACCGTTTTGAACTTGAACGTGCCCCTGTTGATTGTCTAGCCCTTCCCATCTTGTTACCTGATTATTGATTAATTTGCCCCACCTTGAGTGTTTCCCTGCTCTAGTCGTGCCGTGTCAAGTCTTTCTGTCCTGTTGTCCCCCACAGGGCAGTTTTTGTTTGTATTTTCAGTTTTATTAATAAAGCCCTTTATTTCTCCTGCAATTGAGTCCTTGCTCCCTTCACTCAACCTGACACTTTTAAACTTAAATGTGTTTTCTGCAGCTCTGTGTGGCAGCGCTTTAGCTGATGGAGTCGAGATCCGTAAATTCATCTGGAACAGAATAAAAGGTGCAACTATATTGTTCTCAAGATGCAGCTCTGTCTAAAGCTGAGAGTCATTATCATGTGAACTTTACTTACATTTGATTTTTCCACCAGAGTTATTAAAACATTTACTACTAATCGAATTGGAGTTGAGGAAAGGTAAAGCTTTTTTTACAGCTTTTATAGCTTTTAAGTTGATCAGTCTTGTGTCTAATGATCTGTTCATGCTACCTGCTGATGAATAAAAAGTTAAACTCTTTAATGATGAAAAATAAAAAGTGAGCTATAATAATGATTATCACCTGAAAACACCTGGTATCTGAATGTCATAAATCTGGGGATGGAAAGACATTTTGCACTGTGTTCAGTGTGTGTTTTCAGAAGATCCACACTCCCCACCTGTAGACGAATGTCACCAGGTGCTCATGGATCTCGTGGACATGAATCTCTCGGTTTTGAATGGCAAAGATCCGTCTGCTCATGATAAATCCATCAGAACTAAGCTGAACGGTAAGATTTTCCTAAAGTGTGCTAGAAAATGTATCTTTAATGGCTTTTCAGCAACATTTAAACAGTAAGACAAACTACTGTAATACTGTAACAAAAACTGTAATTAACACAAGACACACAAACTAGTTTTATCTGCGTCAGATAAAAATAACTCAATCTGCACTTTACACTTTTTTCACAGAGATCTCTGGAGGCAAACATCAGCTGATTTTTCTGGAGAGAAAACTGAGTCTCACTGATAAAGTAGCTGCAAAACAGTATATGAAACAATACACTGAGGATGTGTGTAATGGTTTGAATCATTGCTTCAGTTTCAAGCAACATAAAGGTAGGTTGAACTGTCTTTACAATGTTGATTTGTATAATGTACTTAATTTTTTGATTTTCAAGCCAGATTAATGCATAAACCGAAATGTGCTTAAAGTCCCACTGTAGTCAATAATTGTAGGCTATCCCTTAAAACTCATCTTTGATCACCAAAATTACATATTTAAGCGTTTTCTTTAAAAAAAAAAATATTGTCATGCCTTTAAATAGCTTGAATGTAACTCGACACCCTTGCCTCATTTAGTATACACGGTTCTATGAATATGCAAATGAGCCCCGCCTCCACTCACTCACTCAGCTCAGAGATCCAATGGTTGACGATCACACGTTGATCTGATTGGTTACAAGGTAGGTTGTGACGTCAGAAACACCAGCGATTTCAAAGCGTGTTTTTGAGACTGTCTTTGGTTCACTGCAGTTTTAAGGAGAAAATACTCAGCAATGGTGTTTGACTTTTTGTGTTATGACAATGAATGGTGTTATAAATTTGCTCATGGTCTGTTTAAAGCATATTAAAAACACAGCATAGACATATAAACAACATTAAAAGCTTGATTTTCCCCACAGTGGGACTAACATTAGTACTAGGGATGCATTAAAGGCCCGATACTGAGCTCATGTACTCGTACTCATAAAAATGCTCCAATACCAGGCAGCGTGTGTACAGTGTTTGTGTCCAGACAAAGAAACACTGACAACAGAGAGTATAATGGGGATAAAAATGGAAAACCAGCGTCTCAGACAGCGCGTGAATACTGAATTGAATTGTCTTTAACGTCTTGAGCTTGTACGGACGAATTCACACAAAATTATGTAAAAACGCCTGTCTTGACGAGTATCCTAGTAAACAAAGTCGGTTATATCTCAAGTGAACGAAGACGATATATTCAAATGGGGCCGTGCGTTCGGTCTTAAAGGTGCAGCAACTTATAAACCTGCTGCTGTGTTTTAATGTTAATCAAACAAAGGACAAATAAATTACTCGCTGCTCTTGACTGAATAGGCTACCTTTTGTAACTTTACAAAAAGATCCATCTATATTTAATTTATGCAGTGTTTTTCACATTTGATTGATTACTGTAGTTTTTGTTGTAGTATCAAAATTGGAATAAAGAATTGATATTTCAGTGGTGTCTAAACATTTGAACCATTGACCCAATCCTCAACACTGAGCCCTGCTGGAGCTGCTCTAAATATGTGCTGTACTATTTAATTAAAGATAAAATATGATAGAGCAATAGAATGAACAGTAAAAGTAACAGAAGCTCATACCATGCATTTTAGCAGGCTTAATTAAGCATGAAAATAACTGAAACAAATATATAATTGATGAACAAATTGAGCCAACTAATATGATTTATATACTTTTGGTTTCACTACCAATACACATTTCTCCACAATAAAAATTACAAATGCAGTGAAAATACAGGTATTCGGTTACGGTAACGGTATCAGCGAGTGGCAAAACTGAAAGTATCGGACTCGTTCTGGAAAAAGTGGTATCGGTGCATCTCTAATTAGTACTAATAAAAAAGGTTTTAACAGACTGATGCCAATAACCTTTAGACATCCAATAAGGTACTTTAAAGATTAAAAATGAATAAACTATAATGAAACATCAAAAGCTTATTCATATTGCTAAAGAAACATATTGTCAACTAAAAATATATACAGAATATAAAACAACATAAGAATATTTACTGAATTTAAAGCTATATTTACTGAATTTAAAGCATTTACTGAATTTAAAACAACATAAGAATATTTACTGAATTTCAAGAATATTTACTGAATTTAAAGCTTATCACTGTGTGATATTTTCCCCCATCTAGCGGTGAAATTGTATATGACTACCCAGTGAATATTAGTTTCTGTTCCTTTCAATTCCGAGGGCGTTTTAACTCCTACGGTGGCCGTATTATTCCAAGATTAACATGACTTTTTTACCATTGACGCGAGGAAAAGTAACGCAAGTTATACTAGAGGTCGTTCTGGCGTTAAATCTTTGCTCCTCATGAGCTCTTTCCATCTGGGAAAAGTTACTCCAGTATTGACTTAGGTCTTGCTGATTTGCCTGTCGCGTTGACGTTTTAATTCTCTCTTACGCTTCCTTGGCAACTCTGCTACATGTCCTCAAAAATAGGCGTAATCCTCCATCTTCAGCAATCTTTCAAATCTGCCAGCTGTCGTGAGTAATCTCCCCCTCGCATTCGTCACGGTGTCACTGAGTATAAAACGCGAAAGGCGAAGCTTGAATTTCCAGGTATGTCCGTCTTTGGCGAATGTATTTTCAAGATGGAGGCGCAACATGGCTGCCGCCATTCGAGCGACTCGCTCGTATGTATTCTAAATGGCAGATTTTACGCTTACGAGAATACTTTATTAGTTGGTGGAAGTAATTACACATGAATGAGCACATATACTTTTGATAGAACAAAGTGTTTTTTGCTAAGAATCAACTTAAAAAGTTACACAGTGTAGCTTTGAGAACCACTGTATTTGTTTTACAGATCTTTGGGCAAGTATTTTTAAATGCATGGCTCAGTGGATCTGGGGCAGGAAATATGACTTTCTTCACAACATGAAAGGTGAGAACAGAAACTCATAGACAGATGCTAACTGGAAATTCATTGTGAATAATATAATAATGCTGTGATCCCTCAGATAAAGCAGTGCCCTCCACTCTTCTGAAAAGTGAGACGAGAGACTATGAAGATGCTGGACTGTTGCTGAACTCCCCCTATTTCTCAGTGCTGAGAGAAGAGAGAAACGTTGACCTCATCATTTCATTGGATTTCAGTGGAACTGAACCTTTCACGGTATTATATATACACATCATGTCATTCCAAACCAATGTCTTGTTTCTTCTGTAGAACACAACAAGAGATTTTTTTTATAATAATAATCTTGCTGCTTTTTTTCATTCTTATTGACCACCAGAATTCACACTAACCTAAAATGTACAGGATTTTAAACACATTAACAGATAATTAAAAATGCTGTACATATGTACTGGTCTTGTTCTGTTTTGATTTAATTTTCAATCATTGCCATGTTCAGTGTTGTCTGAGAAAAGAAAAGCAGCACATTCATTTCAGTGAATGGCTACCTAAATTTAAATGGTCTAACCCTTTCAAACAATAATGTGCTGCTTTTCTACTGCAGACAGTGAGGGAAGTTGCCAAGACGTGCAAGACACTAAAGATCCCTTTCCCTGAGGTCAACATTCCCAATGAAGACATAAAGAAACCGAAGGACTTCTATGTGTTCAACGGCCAAAACACTCCAACCGTGATACACATCCCTCTCTTTAATGAGGTCAACTGTGGAGGCAAGTGATGATCTTACAATGTCCTGAATAAAACTGAAATATCAACTGTGTTCTGATTTAAGTGTGTTAATGTTTCTTCAGATAAAATTGAGGCCTGGAGAAAAAAATATAAGACCTATCAAGGTCCTTACAGCGCTGAGATGATCACTGATCTTATGGAGGTCGCTGGAAAAAACATCACAAACAACAAAGACAATCTGCTGGAGCAGATTCATCTGGCCATAAAAATGCACAAATAATGAAAGATAAATATCAGAGGTGTGCAGCATTCTGAAAAAAGGCAGTCATTTCCAAAGTCCTGTTTTTTTTTTTCATGTGTAAATTAATGTTCCAATTGCACTTAATGTTGACACATTTTTGACACACGTAGAATGTGAATGAACACGAAAAGCGGGATTTATTGTGTGAACGGAGCAATAGGCCAATCATGTTACTTTTCTGCTTTATATTTTAAAAATGTTTCTGCATGTTTTAGTCAGTTCATTAAGCAATAAATTGCTGATCATTAATTATTAAATCGTCAATAACACAGATTGATTTACAACTATGTTTGCTGAATAAAATATTGTATTACTTTGCTTCTGTTCCAATTTAATGAATAAAAATTCACGACCCACCAGTTGAGAAACATGATGTAAAGTTAAAGTTCATAAAGTACAAAAATTCCCCCGTGCTGAAAATCCAGCTTTTAATATTGTTTATGTCTATGTGCTGTTTTTAATATGCTTTAAGACAAACCATGTGTAAATTCATAAGTCGACACCATTGCTGAGTATTTTCTCCTTAAAACTGCAGTGAACCAAAGACAGTCTCAAAAACACGCTTTGAAATCGCTGGTGTTTCTGACGTCACAAACTACCTTGTAACCAATCAGATCAACGTGTGATCGTCAACCAGTGGATCTCTGAGCTGAGTGAGTGAGTGGAGGCGGGGCTCATTTGCATATTCATAGAACCACGCATACTAAATGAGGCAAGGGTGTCGAGTTACATTCAAGATATTTTAAAGGGTGGTTGATTATGATTTCACTTTTCTAACTTTAGTTAGTGTGTAATGTTGCTGTTTGAGCATAAACAACATCTGCAAAGTTACAACGCTCAGAGTTCAAAGCAAAGGGAGATATTTGCTTTTAAAGAAATCGCTTTTTAAGGACTACAACAAACGGCTGGTAGAGACTACACGACATGCCTCCCGGTTAGGGTTAGTGACATCACTAACCCTAAAATTTGCATAAACCCCGCCCCTGTAACACATTTATAGATTGTCAAGACAGAATATGCTAATCAATGACTAGAAGATAACTACACATCAGCTTCATAAATTCATCAACTAACCATTCAGAAATGTCCTGTTGCTTTTACATGTTGTCACTTCTTCTTGAGTCTCTCCATCATTGTCTGACTCCAGTTTGAACATAAAAGGCTAAAAGTTTTTTAAATTTTCAGTGCATGTCTGTGTGTAATTGAAGCTCCGCCCCCTGTGCCGGGAGCAGCAGCTCATTTGCATTTAAAGGGACAGACACAAAATCGGTACGTTTTTGCTCACCCTTAAAAAGTGACAATATATATCTGTAATGGCCTTCCCCTTTAATTTGTTTTGCTTGGCGTCACCACTAGATGGCGAAATACATTTATTGGATATAAGGGAAAGGATACAGAGCAAGAGTATTTCACATTTGTTCTTGAGCTAACAAGCTTGAGAAAATGGTTCAAGCTTTAGTATCCCTTTGGCAAGCAGAGCGAGGTATGTTTAGTTTGTTTTCTATGTATTTCTTTGGTAGCATTTGTTGATTAATTTGAACAATGTTAAATATGTGTAGTGAATGTTTGTTTATATTGTGAATGTTGTTTGAGTTTATTTTGCTTTGATATTTATGTATTGTTTCTTTTATGGTTTCTTTGTAGTTTTATGGTGCCACCGTGCTGTGATGCAATTGTTATGGTGCTATGAAGTCAATGTGTAAACACAGTGTTGTGATGCATGGAGAACATTTGCAACAAAGAATTGAGACAACGAATACTTCAGCAATGAAGTTTATTGCATCTTAAAAATAAATCGAAGGCACCCGTCGAAAACTCTCTGTTTCTTTTCTTTGAAGCTGATGGGCCCCTACAGTGTGATTTATAACAGATTTATCTGATTTGCACGAGCTGTTTTCTGCAGATGTGGTTTGTTACACAATGTCTTTTCTGCAGAATGTGTGTTCACAAGGTTAAAGGCACTACTGAAAACCACAAAATAACAGCCACAGCACTGCAAAAATACTGATCCATGTGCAAAGGAATGGATTTGAGGTCATTTGACATTAGATTTATGCAGCTAATAAGAGTTATGTACGTTTTGTTCAAGGTGATAAGCATGTGTGTTTGCTGTTTGACATTAAATTACCAGGACAAAACAGTATTTTTAGAGAAGAGTTTATTTAATTGGAACAGAAGCAAAGTAATACAATATTTTAATCGACAAATATGGTTCTAATCCAATCTGAGTTATTGTTGATTTAATTGTTAATAATCAGCTATTGTGATTGCTTAATGAAATTCAAGCATGAAGGAACAAATCAAAACATACAGAAATTGTGAAGCGCAAACATAACTAACCTCTGATGACACACAAATCACATTTTGCAGTAGTAATGCTGATTGATGCTAAGTGATTAAGACAGAAAAAGAAATTAAATATTGTAAAAAGACTCAGTTTAGACTTAATTAGGTGTGTATTAAGTTTAGTCACAGTGTTGGATTTTGTCGTGCCATTGCCTGGACCAATTTAGCTTTAGTGGCCGCACGGATCTGATCCAGAAGTTTCACTCTGTTGTTTGTGATGTTTTTTCCAGCGACCTCCATCAGTTTAGTGATCATCTCAGCGCTGTAAGGACCTTGAAAAGTGGTATATTTGTTCCTCCAGGCCTCAATTTTATCTGAAGAAACATTAACACACTTAAATCAGAACACAGTTGATATTTCAGTTTTATTCAGGACATTAAGACTTTAACTTGCCTCCACAGTTGACCTCATTAAAGAGAGGGATGTGGATCACGGTTGGAGTGTTTTGGCCTTTGAACACATAGAAGTCCTTCGGTTTCTCTGAGAGTTCACTGGTTATGTTGGCCTCAGGGAAAGGGATCTTTAGTTTCCTGCACGTCTCGGCAGCTTCCCTCACTGTCTGTGGTAGAAAAGCATTAAGCAGCATCACAAAAGTGTTAGATATTTCAGTGGACATTAAAGTTGTTATTCACTCAGAACTTCCAGGGGTTCATGTGTGCCATCCAAGAAACTGCCGCTGAGATTAATGCGAATGCTCTCTCCTGTAATGATGTTACGTTTGTGAACAAATCAGTGTTTTTGAACTAACCTTTTTTTTCTGTGGTTTCCGGCATTAAACAGTTTTATTGCACACCTTCCAGCCAATCAGAATCGAGTATTCAGACAGACCATGGTTTAAAATGCATAGGTAGCTCCAAGTCAGTTTAATCACCGTTCTATATTAATGAATTAACTGCACTTCTGAATCGCTACATTATATTATTTAGAAAGGAGGTGGTCCTAAAAAACCTATGCCAAAATGTATCTAACATGCATTTATTTCATAAGTATACTACAAATCCATTAACATTTACTGACATATTGCTTGAGAATTACTGATATAAATATTATAATTAAACTTTATTTGGAGTACTTTCGATATTGCACATTTCTTAAAATTAAGCCTAAACTGTGTTTTAATATCATTATTAGTAAGGATAGTATGATTTCTGTGTAATATGAGCTTTTATGAGCTTTTATGAGAGTATGTGTGCATTATTTCGAGAGATTATATCTGATTATTATAATACCGTGAAAGGATCTTCGCCATCACTGAAATCCAGGGAAATGATGAGGTCGATGTCTCTCTCTTTTCTCAGCACTGAGAAGTAGGGTGAGTTCAGCAACAGTCCAGCGTCTATATAGTCTCTCGTCTCAATTTCCAGAAGAGTGGCGGGCACTGCTTCATCTGATAGTATTGGAGTGAGTGTGAAATGAGTCTGTTTATTATGCATATTGAAGTGCCAGAAAACAGCAGGTCTGTTCTCACCTGTCATGTTGTGGAGGAAGTTATGTTTCCTACCCCAGATCCACTGAACCAAACACCTGCAAATGCTCAAGCAAACATCTGTACAAATACACCATCCAAAATTATTATTTTTCTAATATTATTTTCGAAAGTTCTTACGTTTTTATGTCAGTAATTGATTCTTATGTTCTTATCAATGACAATTTTGGCTCTATAGACTTCTTGACGTGACTGCATGGTAGATTTAAAAATTTTCATTAAAGGATCTTCAGATCAATGTTTTTCAGCTTTAAAGAACTAGTACATATCTTGTTTTCTAAATAACTAGAATACAAAATTATTTTAATCATTATGGATATAGTGTCAAAGCACATCTCAGTTGCAGCTACTAAAAATATAAAATCCAGTGGTTTACATATTAATCTGGCTATAAGTTTAAACGTGAAGTACAATTTATCTACACTGTCCGTTACAGTGTTTTTATAGGCGCCAGCATCAAATATAAGAGGCAGTTCGACGTACCAAACGGCCAGAAATTGAACCGACCACTCAAAAAGTTGCATACATCCATTGTGTATTGCTCCATGTACAGTTTTGCTGCTTTTTTATCAGCCATTTTTTCAGCATTCAGTTTTTCCACTTGAAAAACTAGCTGACTTTTTCCTCCAGCGAGGTCTAGAAAAAGAGGAGCACATGTACATTAGTGAGTTATTCTTATTCTACAAAATATGTTGTTCACCTAACAAAAAACTACATCTTTCCTTCACAGCATCAATTCAATGAGAACAAGTCTGTTCACTGTGAAGAGACACTCTTTCTTGGACAGTAATGGTGTTAATGTTTACCTGTCAGCTTTGCTCTGATGTCTTTATCATAAGCAGAAGGATCAACGTCTTTTAACATCGCAAGATTCATGTTCACAAGGTTCAAAAGCACCTGGTGACATTCGTCTATAGGTGGGGAGTTTGGATCTTTTGTAGTAAGCACACATACAAGAACACACTGTAAAAATGTCAATCAGATTTATCATGTTCACACTGTAAAGGTGGCTCAGATTATTCAATTGTGTTCTCACTTAACTTTCAAGTATATGTAAATTTCAACAAAACCCTTTACCTTAGTAGGGTTAATGATGGGACCACTGACAGTCTTTGCAGTTGTTCATATTCTTTTCGCACAACCAAAACTATGATCTTCCGCATAATTTGTCAGCGTGTATCTTGAACATTTGCTTGGCCATGAAAGATAAATGCAACCAAAAAATAAATGCAATAAAATTCTTTACCTTGCCTCATTTTCTCACATTTCTTTTTCATTTCAGGTAGTAAAAGAGCTGAAAACAAAATCAAATGGAACTGTGAGTTCACATGATATAATGAAATAACTCGAAGCAGTCTTAAATCCTCAGAACAAGTGCAAGTTGTACCTTTTATCCATTTCCAGATCTCCTCTTCATCCGCTAAAACGCTGCTACACAGAGCTGCAGAAAACACATGATGAAGCAAACAGAACGCTAAAACTAATTTTGTCTCTGCAACTTTGTGAAAGCTCACGGCAGAGAGTCTGTACTGTATTTTTGACTATTCTTTAATTTAGGTCAATTTAAAGTACTGTTTACTAGTAAGCTGATATTACAAATAATAATAATAAACTCTCCATTGATACCTTGCAGGTACAGCATGTCAATCTCAGGCTGGTTCTTGATCTTACAGCCATTTTCAAACTTGCTGCCAAAGTTGGATGTTTCCACAAACGCTCCAGTGAGGGAATAACCGGCTTCATATGGAGTGAACTCAAACCAGGGGTCTGCAGACAGAAACACGTCCATATAACAGCTGACACAAACACATTAACTCTGTCTGTCTTTCTCTCACACAAACACAAACCTGCATCTTTGTGCTGTTTGCATTGCTTGTCGATCGCTGTGTAGATCGGAAATGGGTCTTTATTGTGCTGATCCCTCTGATCTGTTAGTGTGTGTTCATCTACCTGAAGAGAATTTGTTTTACATCATAATGTTGTTGTAGAGACTGCCAGGACAATCACAAAAAAGTTTGAGTGATGACATTTTTCGTTAGTCTGGCTATCACCAGATCAAGCTCAATCTTTTAAGATTGAACATTGGTTGGGGAGTCTGCTCTGTATTTTCGACTGCACAAGAGTTGTGAACAACGGGCATAGTTCAAATGACTCTGTACGCACTTGGATAGTCCTTAAACCAATCAGACCAATGATCCGGGTGATGTACTTTGCAGAGCGCCACGAAAAACGTGTTGGTTTGGAGCATTGATCAGCGGTTTGCAGAAGCAGCAATGGCATCAAGCAATTATTGCAGGTTGTGCAAAAAAAACATGAAAGTGAGTGGTATTTACACCCATTCGAGCGATTTGTTTGCTAAAGAAGCCATTGAGCATCATCGAGAGGTTAAAAGGAATTGGATTGACGGTCGTGTGATAGAGCTTCTCTATAGTCATCATGTTAAACCTGCCAATAGCGCCAGGTGGATAAGCCAGTTTGTGATTTACGATAGAGTTTGGTGCAAAACAAACTGAAATTTAATGTACTATTTAAAAAAATTCTCGACCTTGGCCTTTGGTCTTCTGTGCTTGACTGTGTTCATGAGTCTCTATTACTCAGTTCACTCTCACTCGCCCAGAAAAACACACAGAAAAAAGTTGTGAGAAATTAAGACGCGACATGAAATACAATCCATTTCTTCTTTGTGTTCATTGTAACAAGAAGTTATCGCGTTCACATCCGTCATTCTAACTGTCATCAGACAGACGGAGTTCCTGTCTGGAGATGTTCAACTCAGTAAAGAAAGTACACAGATACTTTTTTGGGGGATTTCTAAGTGTTGTATTTCAAGTCGTAACCCGAGACGTTCCCTTTCGAGGGAACTCGCTCTGCATCGGAGCGACACTTTGGGGAACGAATACCCACTATGCCACAATGAACCCCGCCTATCCTAGTGTGAGGCTGAAACAGGCACAACTTAGGATGAGAGCACTTGTGCACCTGGCATCGAAGGAAGGTTTCCAGACTATAAAATCTTGTAAAAGTATGAGGGGTGGCCCATCCAGCCGCATCACACATTTCTTGGATAGGGGCCCCTGAGAGGAGGGCTCTAGAGGACGCCATGACTCTGGTTGAGTAAGATCTCACGGCCAAAGGTAAAGGCAAACTGTGCACCTGACAGGCCAGAGAAACAGCCTGAACTATCCAGTTGCTGATGGACTTTTTGGATGCGGGGAGCCCCTTCTTGGGTGACCTGAAACACACCAGCAACTGGTCTTACTTCCGCCAATGAGAAGATCTCTGAACATAAATATTGAGGGCTCTGACAGGGCAAAGCAAATGGAGTCTCTCATTTTCTGCCGTCACGTGAGATGGAGGATGAAAAGGCTTAGTCACATAGCCTGGCCTGGGATGCAAGATAGCCTTTCAGGAGCAAACCTCAGGCACTCAGGAGATATAGAGAGGGCCTGAAGATCTCCTACTCTTTTAAGATTACTAAGAGAAAAGCTACCTTGAGAGAAAGGTTCTTGGACTCAGCCGACTCTAAGGGTTCGAAGGGGGCCTCGAGCAGTCCTTTGAGAACCACTGCCAGATCCCATGTGGGAACTCTGAGTCGCGAGTCTCATCCTCCAAGCTCCTCGAAGGAATCGTATTACCAGAGTCGAAACGACTTTCCAGCGACATGGTGCTCCCAGCATAGGACCTTGGGACAGTTGGTGAGTTTCTTCCACATAGATAGGGAACGAAGGCATCTGCGCGTAACCCTGATCATGCAGAACGGGTTCATGTGAAACGTGGAGTGGAATCGGGGAAATCCCCTTGGTTTTTAACCACCATTGCAGGGCCCCTTTTGTACAGCAGGCCAAATGGTATCACATTGGATGCAGCTGCCATGAGGCCTAACAACCTTTGAAATGTTTCACAGTGATGGCCTGGCCTAGCTTTATCCTGGACACCGTGGCTAGGATGGACTCGATTCTTGCGATTGTGTGTGTGAGTGAGTCAGTGAGTGTGTGAATGAATGTGTATATGTACAGTATGTGTGTGAGTGAGTGAGTGTGTGAGTATGTATGTGTGTGAGTGAGGGAGTGTATGAGTGAGGGAGTGTGTGTGTTGTTTGTACCAGGTGGATCCAGAGACTCCGCTCAGATAAAGCACACAGTCCAGAAGACCTGCTTTCTGGAGTTGATCCAGGGATCCCAGCAAACCCACCATGGCTCTTGCTCCTCCTCCAGATCCCAGTAATGCAATGTTTGGCACCTCATTCTGAAACATTAAGCATGTGTCATTTTCACAATCTAGAGCAGGGGTGTCCAGACTCGGCCCTGGAGCGTCACTGTCCTGCAGAGTTTAGCTCCAACTCGCCTCAACACACCTGTCTGGAAGTTTCTAGTATAAGACCTTGTTTAGCTGGTTCAGGAGTGTTTACTTAGCTAAACTCGGAAAGACAGTGGGTGGCCCTCCACTGTTCTAGAGAGTGAAGCTGATGTTTAACATCTGATGCTCATCAGCCAGTCAGAAATATGTAACAGAAAATGTTTCACCTGGCCACAGTTTATCTGAAGCTTCTTCAGGCTTTGTTGAACAGCATTTCTCCTTTTGACCTCAAACTCCTCCTCGTTTTTATTCAGAGAGTGTTTGATTCTCACCTCACTGAGACAGACAGACCAGTAATGAAGTTAACATGACTTATTTGATATATTTAGATATCAGATATTCTAGATTTGTATACACTTTAGTCTGCAGTTCATTTTAAACAGTTATTGTCTGAATGTTATAGACTTTGTAATGCAGTATCACTAAGTAATGAAGTGTAAAGCCTCCATAATTCTAGGAATCTGAGCAGAATTACCTTTCCTTGGGTTTAGATGCGCTCATCTATAAAACAATAGAGTCAATATTAATGTAAATTTCTATTATTTGAAAACTATAAACACATTTTTTAATTGTTAGAAATATAAACTAATCCCTGCAGTAGTTTTTACATTGATATACTCAATTTATTTGATTGCTTTATGTCCTAATTATTGGATTAAAAATACAATTATTTATAGTATTTAAATAACATTGTACAGATTTTGGTGTATGGAAAATAGAAAACTGTATCACACTGAAATACAAATCCCCCAAATATTTTTTCACCATAATGATTGTGTATTTATGCACTTTTAGTTTAACTCTTTTTATTGATGCTTTTCAATCAGAGAGTTAGCCTACTAAAAGAAAGAAAATACAGCATTTATTTCGACATATGGACTAAGAAATCAGGATGAGATTAAACAAAAGTATTCCTTCAGTTACAAAAGAAAGAGAAAAAAAAAGAGAAAGAAAATAATTATAAATGCAAGCTCTAAAATATACTAGTATATTACAATACAATATAAGTAAAATAATATTTAATTACAATATATTCGTACCACTTATATCCATAGTGTAGTAACAATATATACAAAATACAGCAAAAATGTAAACATTACTAAGAAAAAGGAAAGGAAAATTATAATCTTACATAAAGGAAAATTATAATCTTTTTTAAAGTACAGAAGGAAAGGTTGTCAAATCATATGAAATAGTTCTGTTCTGCCAAGAATTGTACATATAAATTTTTTCTATGTATTTATTCACTTTTGGTAGTGTGCAGGTCATTGTTATTGGTCATGTTTAAATTGGTTTTACATAATGCTAGATTAATTCTATTGCCTTGCTTTTGCTGAATTATTATTTTCTTTTACATAAAAGCTTTAAACATATACTCACTATTCCTGTAAATCCTGTAAGTCTTCACTAATAACAAGACAGCAGCCTTTGTGTCTCGGACCAGCAGAAGATGCACTTTTATTGGGCTCTGAAACGAAACTGTAAGTCTAGATGCACGATCATGAGGGGTGGAGATGATAAATATTAAGCTATATAATCATATACATCATACAGGAAACCTATTGTCCTGATTGAATGTTCATAGAAGGTATTTTTCTCTTAGAAAAAGTGAAAGGCTTCATGCACATTTACAGTAAAAGGCGTGGTACATTTTTGCACAGGGAAAGGCTTGCATGTTAATTTAAACATGGGAATTTTTCACCCATTCTTTTTATTATTATTTTATTATGTATTATGTATTATTTATTATTTACGGCCACATTGATTTTCCAGTGTCATTTTGATTTAAACTAGGTAATGAGTTTAATTTCCAGGGAATTCCTGAACTGATCAAATCTATACCTTGAATGGAATATAAGATGCTTTGGATAAATGCATGTACAGTAATGTAAATGTAAAAGTTGGTACTTGTTTACCAATCAGTGCAGTGAAGAGCCTGAGATGAAACATGAGTTGTGAAGTAAACAAACTTTGCAAACAAATTATGCAAAATGTGTGAAAGTGTATTTATAGGACACACAGTTATTGATTTAATCACCTTGAACAAAACGGAAAATCACAAACAAGTTTTTAATTTTGAAATATATGTCATGATTTCAGGGATTCTTATTAGCAAAATAATTGTACAACATTTAAACCATTTTTTTAACATCCATTGAAACCACTTGTCCTAGGGTCACGGGGATGCTGGAGCCCAATGTCTCGGGCCGAAGGCAGGGAAACACCTTGCAATGATGGACAATTTAATGCCACCAGCATGTCTTTGGATTGTTGGGGAAACTGGAGTGCCTGGAGAAAACCCACGCCAACATGGGGAGAACATGCAAACTCCAAGAAGAAAGGCCTCCGGGCTCAACCGGGACTCAAACCAGGGACCTTCTCGCTGTCAGGAGACTGTACATGTACATGTGCAAGAAGCAGGATAATGTACATCTATGTTACATCGAACTACCTTCAATGTTTTGCTCTGGATTCATGGTTCTAAGGACAAATTTTGTTTCTGGAAGGTAAGTATCTCAAATTTAACCAATAATTACACTACATAACTTGCAGAAGACTTGGCTAACGAATCTGAGGAAGTTTTTGCGATAGTTTCATTTGTAGATGTTCCTAGCCTGAAAGAACGCAGCTGTGTACATGTTTACCAAAACTGCCACACAAAAAAAGACCTATAATAATGCTCAAATGTCAAATTAGTATCACTCAACAAGAACAGTGTATCATAGATATTTGGTAGTATTTTCAAAGCTCCTGTATCTTTTCCTAAGTTGCTTAAAATGTGGAGGTGGAAAATTTGGAGGAAGATCTGAAGGCCAGAGCAGGGAAATTGGTGTCAAATAAAATAAATTTAATAAAATAAAATAAACAAAAAATGAATTTCTAAGCTATATTAGCCAAGAAGCGTAAGTTTATTTATTACATGGCTCTGAGTCTGTGGAATACTTGATGCTGATTGGTCAAAATGCTAGGAAAGTTGTTGTTTTTTTCGTGAAAGTTTTGCATTTGGTGAGCTGATAAAATATTAAAACTCAATCAAATCAATATTTTGTGTACAGTTATTTAATTATGCCATCCAGTATCGAGGCCTCGCTCTCTCTAGGTTCATGCAAACGCAGCGGCGGCCATTTTGTGATTATTGTTTTGTACACTGTTGGATTATAAGAAACAAACAGGTATGATTTTAAAACGGTTTAATCTGAAATCAATATCTCTTATCTTCATAATTATTTATGTGGCGAAATTCTGTGTAATAAGTGATATGACTGTATACCGTATCTCTTAAATGTCCGTCTAGTTTGAACTTGTTGCGCAAGCAACGGCTCTCTCCGCAGAAGCTTTGGATTTAAAGACCTAACAAAATATTTAAATTCAGATCAATATTTCATGTCTAATTATTTACTTATGTGGCAAGTAGCTGTGTAATAAGCAGGATAATGTACATCTAGCCGTTGTTATCTCAGAATAAACCCCCGACAGGTGATGAGGACCCCGACGCGAAGCTGGATGAACATTATCTCTTACATATTACAGCTGCCAGTAAGTCATTTATATCTCATACTCGGGAAACAAACACAAAATTATGTAGTTATGTTTTTAATGAAGATATTACAATGATATTCATATAAATAAGTGTGTGTGTGTGTGTGTGTGTGTGTGTGTATGTATTTGAGTGGTCAAACCAGCTTGCATGTTTCAAAACACAGTTTGAGCTGGCCAAGCTGGTTTTTCCAGCAGTCGTTGTCAAAAGTATTCATGTCTAATACAAACACACTTTCAGTGTGAACAGCCCTGTATTCACATGACACAGCACTAGTTGAAGTTTCTCAAAGTTAAAGTTAAAAGTAGGTAACAGTGCCAGGTTTGTTTTCCAAAGTCCACAGGTGCTAAACTAAAGACCCCCTGTGCAGGTCTCAGCCTCAAAGTGCCACGAAGGAAACGCGTAACCAGAGGATCTGTTCCCAAAGATATACCGCCCAAAGGAGTGTGAAAAGCAGATATGGCCGCCACATAAACATTCAAGGTGGAGAGAGATAGACCTGCAGAGAAACGCTCTTGCAATAATTCCAGAACCGTACCAACAGGGCAGTTACATGGATCTTGCTGGCGCTCTAATGCACTCTCCAATTTAGGGCGTACAGTTTCCTCATGGAGGGAGCTCTGGATTGGAGTATGGTCTCAAGTTTAGAGACCTGAATCTATGAGCTGAACCCCCTCAGGGGCCAGGCCCACAGTTTCCATAACTCTGTACAAGGGTGAAAGATTGAGCCCCCCACTTGGGACAACAGGTCCCTCCTGACTGGAATCTCGAGTGGAGAGCCATCGAGGAGAGACACTCTGGCTGGCCAGTAAGGGGCTACTAGCAATAGACAGGCCCCGTCCCGGCGAACCCTCTCCAGAACTCCCAGGAGCAGAGCGATCAGGGGAAAATGCGAACAGACGTAGCTCCCACGGGATCTCCACCACCTTGGGGTGGAGTCTCCATTCCTCGGGCCCATTCCTTCAAGCCACCACTGCAGGGGTCACATGTACAGCTGGCCAAAAGGTACCAGAGAATTGAAGTGATACAAGCAGGAGACAGATGTGCCTGCATGATCGTCGAGTTCCAAACTATGCCTAGAAAGGTGGTTCTCTGAGCTGGAAACAGCACACTTTTCTTGACGTTGAGCCTTAACCCCAACCTCTTCATATGCATGAGAACAACATCTCTATGTTGAACCGCCATTTCAATATAATTGGTAAATGGACTGCATTTATATAGTGCTTTCAACAGACCCGGTGTCAGCCATGCAAGGTGCCATCCAGCTCGTCGGGAGCAGCTGGGGTTAGGTGTCTTGCTCATGAGCAGGGCAGGGAGAAGCACACTGTGTGAACTGTTGCTAGTTCGCCATTATTTATATATGTCATGCTTGTAATGGTGATAACTCCTAACAGAGGAGATGCTGTTCTAAAAAGACACAGTACAACACCAAATAGACAGACACAACGATAGACAGAGAGCGCTAGCTGAAGTATCAGAAGCTAGCGCGGTTTGAGTCTGGGTCTCCTGTTCAATGACGTCACCCGCCTAAGACTTTCCGTCATGCCATTGGACTGATTTCACACGTGCCTCACAACGTAAATTCTGGCATAATTTACTCAACCCACGTTCTTCTGTGAAACACAAAAGTGAATTTTTAGAAAATTATTTTTTTCCCCATACAACTAAACCTAGAAACTACAGAATAAAAAAAAAATTGATCGATTTTTAATAGATTAGAAATTTTGAATAGATAAAACAAGAAAAACTAAACTTTTAAATGGTTTAATTTTAACGATCTTCATTATACTGTATGTAAGGAATAATCCACAGCTAGTTGTGGATTAAACGATTTTAATGTATGACAAGGAGGCAAAGAACCAGAGTGCATTCATATAGTCTCATGCATTAACAGTAGCTAGCCATGGATTATCCCACTTGCATGGTAATTTGCCAGCATTTACAAGATAAAAATCTGTCATCGATGTTTGTCGTACTAAATTTGACTAGAAGGGTTAAAATGATGGTTATTTTCATCAGTTACACTCATTCTGCCTGCTTTAAATCAGACACAGAGATAAAGTTGGGCGGTAGGTTACATTTATTTGTTTGAATTGTAATATTTATTTGAATGAATTAGCCTATCGAGAGAGGGCGTTGTGAATTACCTGTGTCTACTAACAAAGCAATGAAGCTGTGAGTTTATTTACTTAAAAAAAGAAGAGATGTTACCCCTTATTTTATGCTAAGTATACTACAAATACATTACCATATTTATCTACTTAATATAAATACCCTGCAATTGTTCTTTTGGTATACTAAATTGATATACAGCTAATTTTGTACCTAATTAATTAATTAATTATCCAGAAATAGTGCTGAGGTCCAGCTGAAGATATACTTATTTGATTGTGGTTAAGTGGAACTATTGCAAGTTTACTTTAAATATCTTGCATTTAAAGACTGATATTATACAGAGATCATACTATCCTTACTTATTATATATAAAACACAAATATATATTAAAACACATTTTAGGCTTAATTTTAAGAAATGTGCATTATGCAATATCGAAAGTACTCCAAATAAAGTTTAATTATAATGTGATATATCATTAAATATGTTAATGGTTTTGTAGTATACATGAAATAAATGTATGTAAAATACATTTTGGCATAGTTTGTTTCAATAGTGACCACCTCCATTCTAAATAATCTAATGTAGTGATTATTCATTTTGATAACTCAATCTTCACTCTCAATGAACGAGAGCATATTTAAACACTGATAAATCAACTCATCAACTTGCCTACTAGCTGTCATTCTTTACATACTGCACCTTTAAGAGGCATATTGATAATTAGTTCCCGAACTGATCAACACTAATAGGTATAAATTAGCTATTGAGCTATTGAGCTGAACAGAAACTACTGCTGGCGTCGTCGCTGACTCTCACTACTACTTCAGTTAAAACATTAATTATCTCCTTTAACTGTTTTTCTTTAGCGACCTCACGAATCACTTTCAGCAGATTCTCTTTGTTGTTTGTGATGTTTTTTCCAGCGACCTCCATCAGTTTACTGATCATCTCAGCGCTGTAAGAACCTTGAAAGGTCTTATATTTCTTCCTCCATTCCTCAATTTTATCTGATGAAACATTAACACACTTAAATCAGAACACAGTTGATATTTCAGTTTTATTCAGGATATTGTAATATTATAACTTGCCTCCACAGTTGACCTCATTAAAGAGAGGGATGTGGATCACGGTTGGAGCGTTTTGGCCTTTGAACACATAGAAGTCCTTCGGTTTCTCACAATGTCCATTGGGAACGTTGACCTCAAGGGAATGGATCTTTAGTTTCCTGCACATCTTGGCAGCTTCCTTCACTGTCTGCAGTGGGAGAATATTGCAGTATAACTTCATTAAAAGGGTTAGAGGAAGACTTCACTTCAAATTAAAGTTGTGTGAACTGGTTGTCAATCCCAAAAAATAGACAGTGTGAATGTAGCCTTTGGGATTGATTGACAAGCGCATTTGCTTACAGGTGTCAATGTCCGAAATGTCCTGTTCACACAAAAACTTACAGTAGCGCCTCAAATACTTTTTGTATGAATGTGCAACAAGAGTCAAGCCCGTATTCTCTTACCAGTAACAAAGAGACAGTGACCAAAGTAATATCAAAGTTGGCAATGTACATAAACCTGAAAAGTCTTGAGTTGTGCATAGAACCCAAAACGGACAGGAGCAGCTCCGGTAGAAAATTGTCATCATATACTCACTCTCAAGTTTTTCCAAACCTGGATTTCTTTCTTCTGCTGAACACAAAGGAAGGTATTTTGAAGAATATGACAGTTGTTGGACTCCATTCACGTCCATAGTATGGGGTCCATCAACTGTTTGATGATGTTGTACTGTTTGACAAATTGTAATGATGTTCTTCAAAATATCTTATTTTGAGTTCAGCAGAAGAAAGAAATTGATACAGGTTTGGAGCAACATGAGGGTGAGTAAATGATGACAGATTTTTCATTTCTAGTGGATCCATTCCTTTTAATGAGCTTTTATGAGAGTATGTGAGCATTATTATATATAGAGAGTATTATATAATACCATGAAAGGATCACCGTCACTGAAATCTAGGGAAATGATGAGGTCGATGTCTCTCTCTTCTCTCAGCACTGATAAGTAGGGGGAGTTCAGCAACAGTCCAGCGTCTATATAGTCTCTCGTCTCACTTTTCAGAAGAGCGGCGGGCACTGCTTTATCTGACAGTATTGGAGTGAGAGATCACAGTGTGAAATTAGTCCATTTGTTATTCATGTTGAATTGCCAGTTAACAAACGGTTCTGTTCTCACCTTTCATGTTGTAGAGAAAGTTATTATTCCTGCCCCAGATCCACTGACTTATACACTTCGCAATGTTGCAGAAAAGACCTGTAGAGGCTACAACAAATGCAAAATGATTTCTGTTGTTTTTTCACAGTAATATTACTGTATTCTTAACAATTTCCTACTGTAACATACTGTATACTGTTGTTACTGTACTGTACTGTTACTAAGGTTGTTTCAATGCATTCTGGGAAAATATTAGCCTACTGTAAATCTAAATACAGTACTTAATGACAATGAAAAACATGTTTCCATAACAATATCTGAGCCAGCGTTCATTTTCTGGCCGTTTCTTCCTACAGTGCCGTGAAGATAAAAGTCCTAGGAGTACGTTAAATTGGTAGGTATACTTTTTTTATAAACTACATTTATTTTCCACTTGCACAATGTGTTACTGTGTATGGCTAGTTGGTTTTTGTTCATTGATGAAATATGGTCAATATTGGTAAATCTGTATCTTCTTCTGAAGTTCCGCTATGAAATGTGAAAAAATGAAACCCGAATAAAGCTGTTGATGTGAAGCAATAACTTGTCAGTGACTACGTTTATAAGCTGTCAATATTCGGGTTAAGGTCACTATTTGGGTTTCTGAAACATTCGGAATAACCCGTTTACATGCGTGAGCAGAGAGAGTTACTCCTGTATACATGGAATTTGTAATCAATTGGCAATAGGCTTGTTTGAGATGCGCCTGGCCTCGCCTGAAATGTATGCGAGAGTAGGCGGCTGCAGTGAGAGGAGGAGTGAAAAAAGCGCAGGCAAGCCGGACAGTTCTCTATTCTCGTAGTGGATCTGACACCTGCGAGATCAAAGATGGATATCGCGGGATTCACCGGATTCACGCTCGTGCACAGTGTTGCTAATAAACTGGATGGAATTTGAGTTCTGTTGCTTTTATATGAAAATAAATATAATGAAGACACCCAAAGTAGCCTACTTATTTAATTCCATTCCAAATACATGTTTATCAATCTTTTTTTCTTTAATACAGATATGTGTTTTTTTGTTGTTGTTGTTTTTTAATAAAAATTAAATTGCATAACCCATAGAGATCGCACTGTTAGATAGTTTGGGAATATTCACACATAACGTATAAACATAAAACATGATATCAGAGTTTTAAAATAAAACATTTTAAAAGAGAACAATACATCACGGTTGTTTAAACCAATGAACATTAAGCTGTGTCGTCAGCAAGTCGTTTCCCATCATGCTTTTGATCAGCGCAGTCGGTGGAGAGCAACTGCGCTCGACTGCAGAATCCGACAGGTGTGCCTTGCGCTCGCGAGAGATTTTTGACATACGTCAGCATGACATCAGAGCAAGGCGGACCGCACTTGGACACATTTCTAACCAGCATGCATCTCGCGCTGATCACCGGTGATCGATTCTGCGCAGATTTTGCTCATCTCAAACAAGCCTAATATCCCGATGTAAACGGCAACGCACGGTTAGCGTCTAGACGTATGGACAACCAAGACGCAATATGCGTCATTTCCGATTCTTCTTCCTGTATCCAAAGACAACAACAACAGCTGCAGCACGCGGATAATGAATAGTTCGGGGCAGATAGCGATCGCGTTTGTTTGCGCTTTCCTCCTCGCTCCAAAAGTGTGGTGCTGTGCTGCGTCTCGCCATGTTTACCTCTACTTCTTGTTTACTTCCGGTATACTGCACGCGGGTTTCTGTATGCGCCGTCTCTACTCAAAAGACCAAGATTCCTTGCGAATAGAACATGCGCAGAACACAAATCAATGTTCCTTTTGATGGGGATATGCCGATACGCGTTTACATGACCAAATATCCGGGTTAGAAAAGGGGTATCCCAGGGATCATATCCGGGTTTTTAAAAACCGGGATATTAGCATATTCGGGTTTTTGCCGGTGTTTACATGGCCGTGCGCGACCGGGTTATTGGCTGCATGTAAATGTAGTCACTGAATATAACAGTACATTTAAGATAATAAAAACAACCGTATAACGGTGTAATTTATTTTACAGTATACTTAAAACTACGGTAATTTAATTTTACTGTGGTATAATACAGCATTTTCTGGATAATTGTTACCATTTGAACGCGAAACGCAGGAATGGACTGTGTCGCGGCAGGATGGAGGCATGAAAGTAAGCGTCTTTCAGGTCGATCGCTGCGAACCAATCTCCAGGATGAATGTTTTTGAAAATGCATTTCTGCGTTAGCATCTTGAATGAAATCTTGTAAAGGGTCTGATTCAAGACATTGGTCTCAACCCACCCCCTTTCTTTGGTCCAATGAAGTAGGGGCTGTAGAAGCCGCACTTCATTTCGGCTAGTGGAACCGGTGTTACAATATATTCGGTTCCTGAAATATTTGGTTCCAATGGGTGGAGCTATCATGAATATTTACGATACCTTAGCGTGGGTGGGGCGACAAATACAAGCGAGTGGAACGGAAATTATTAGCGTGAGCGCCTCGTTTTGTTTTATGTCTCATTTATTTCAAACAGGTAATAAAGTTGAACGAAGTTAATCTTAAACTACTCGTATATATTTTATAAATAATTCATAGTTTTGTAGCATGTGTTTCAGTACTCTGAGTTTACCTGAACTGAACTGATTCTGTAGGAAGCGTTGCAAGACCTACAATAAAGGCATATTTCTCCAAATTTTCCCAGATTAGTTCTAGAGATTCTATGGTATAAAACTGTTCGTTTCTCATGAGTGACTGAGATTAGGATTTTTAAAGGTGTGTGATTGCTGTTTAAATAAATATTTACAAATATATTCTTGTGTCTTTATTCTGTCTCCAAAAGTTGTCTGCATAAAATAGCCTTTAAATTATAGGCTGGTAGCACAAGACAACATAAGAATTTGGAGTTGCATGCTGCATGCTTTGGATGTTGCTTTATACTGACTCAACTGAAAATCTTTTTGATACACAACCTTTACTTTATCAAAGGTTATCGTAAATGTTAAGCTTCAGATGCATTAACAGTTGTTTTCTCTAGCAATGCCTTAGAACAGTGGTCAAATTAATTGATAATAATGACTAACCATTAATCATAAAAATTACATCTTATCAGTTTAGTAATGTTATCATTCTTATGTAATCTTTTTGTAAACAAGTGAACACACTGGTGTAGAAGGCATGGGTATACCAAAATATTAAGGTAAGGTATATTTATATTTGAATAATATAGTCAATATTTTATTAGTCGTGCTGTATTAATTTTGTCCTTGATCCTATGTTTTTTTCTTGTCTAACATTCTCGTTTTTACAGATGAATATTAATAAAATATGTAATTTTAAGACACTGTATCTTATGGGATGATTATAGTCTCAAAAAGATTAACACGTGTAAGCACACTTATTAATGAACTTGATACATGTTGCAGAAATGTTTTATCCATGCCTTTCAACTTGCGTGTGCAAAATTCAAAATTGAATGAATGTGAAGCAATTTGTACAAATAGAGACATTTTTGTGAATACATGTTTTCCTTTGTATTAGTGTATCATAGTTTGCGCATGCAACACAGAAGATGTGCATGTGTGGATCAGGTGACGCGCGTGCATTCATTGACATCTTTTCTGAGTCGATCTCATTTGATTCATTTGGATTTTGAGACTTTCTTTTCGCGGTTTTTAAGCATTTCACAACCCACACACAAACAACTACAAATGAATAGGTCTGGTGCTAATTATTAATGTGTGCACAACTACCCATCTATTTGACAAATTCACAAATGTGCGTCACTACATTTAAACTAATACAATACAACTTGTGTGCGCAAAATCCAAAATCACATGAATGTGCAGCATTTTGTACAAATAGAGACATAGATGTTAATACAAAACCTCGATTTTGTATTAATGTAGGCCAGAATTTGTGCATGCAACAAGTAAGATGTGCATTTGTGGATGAGGTGACACGCGTGCATTCATTGACTCGTTTCTGAGTCGATCCTATTTGATTCATTTGGATTTTGAGACTTTCATTCCGCGGTTTCGCTTGCACGATCCACACACAGCTGTCTGAGAAAACCTGCTACCACTAGATGGCAGTATTCTGCTAAAACAGACAAAGGCAGCGTAATCAAGCGTTCTTCCTCATTTAAGACGCTTAATGAGAGTGATATTGAAGCACCACATTTAGTACACAATATTGGCCTACCTTATTAATAAAGCATACTTTATAGAGGCAAACAGATTACATCAGATTATGAACAACACCCATAGAAAACCACTATAAAACGCTTAACGTGCAATCGCGCGATGCATGTTCAATAAGGTGTATAGGCTACTGAGTTTAAATATCACCGTCTTACTGCACTGACGTTAAGCTTTTTCTTTATAATATGCGCTATGGGAGGAAAACTATAGAGCCTACAGACAAGCGCCTATGAACGCGACGCGCGGCGTTTCATGTTAATGGCATTTTCCTTCCTGAGCCTGTAAAAAGAAGCTTAACATGAAATTCTGCAGTTGCGTTTAACTTTGCATGTGTATGGGAGAGAAACCGTCCGAGAGCGCAGTGAAGTAAGTTTTAGGTTTGATATTCGCCGCATTTTCTAAAGGGACCATCTGCAAATTCCACTCACAGTCAAAAAATATAAACGTCCAGTCATTCATTCAAATTAATACTTCCAAGGTTGTGGTAAATGCCTAGTGGGCAGACTGACTTAGCCTACTGTATGTCCAGCCAATATCCCGATTGAACAGTACGATTTTTTAAATTAGCCTACTGTAAATTGTTTTTCTATTCATGTTCCAAAGGTTGTATTGATAGTCAGGTGAAATGTTGCATTATTCACCTTTAGTAAGTCACCAAAAACCTGTTTGGTTAATTACAGTAATTTTTGTTTAAAAAAAATATTGTTTACTGTAAATAGGCAAGGGCGGTATTTGGACAATTTCACCTGTAGTAAGCCAGTCTAGTCACTAGGAACATACTACAGCCATTTTGAACATGAAAAAACCCTTTTAGTGAATTACAGTATTTTTCTGCAGAATACAGGCTACATACAGCACATGAAGTAAAGTAAGAAAGTAATTAAGTACATTTTATTTATAAAGCACATTTAAACATAGCAGGGCTATCCAAAGTGCTGAACAAAGTAAAAACAAGAATAAAGCATAGAAACAACCAAACAGAACAGGCAGAAACAGCATCAGGAGATCATTAAAATGCCAGGGAATAAAAATAAGTTTTCAATTTAGATTTAAAAATAGCAATTTAAAAATGAAGGGAAGACTTGTCCAAATTTTACTTGTAAATCCGTCTTACAGGAACCTTCTACAAGCTTTGGAATTTGAAAATGTCTGTTTTTAAATATTAAAAGTAGCCTAATTTGAATGAAAACAAATTATACGTTTTAACGCAGTGGAATTGGCCGACGTTCCCTTGTGCATCACGAGCCGTGGTTAGCGCGTCAAAGCATTCTCATATACAAATATGCAGCTACACACGTAGGGCCAGTTGATTTTCAATTAATATTTCATGTCGATATACAATGGTTGCATATAGTTAAAACTAATCGTGCTATAGTAAGACTAGCCTATAACAATGGCTTAAGGGTCAAGGGAAAACAAATGTACTGTGAAAATCGTCTTTAACATTTAAAAACAGACATTTTCAAATTCCAAAGCTTGTATACTATGTATATTATGTGTAGTCAGATAAAAATAAGCATAATATGAACGCAACTACGAAACATTTTTTTTTAACAGGAAGGAAAATGCCATTAACATGAAACGCCGCGCGTCGCGTTCATAGGCGCTTGTCTGTAGGCTCTATAGTTTTCCTCCCATAAAGCATATTATAAAGAAAAAGCTTAACGTCAGTGCAGTAAGACGGTGATATTTAAACTCAGTAGCCTATACACCTTATTGAACATTCAACGCGCGATTGCAAGCGTTTTATAGTGGTTTTCTATGGGTGTTGTTCATAATCTGATGTAATCTGTTTGCCTCTATAAAGTATGCTTTATTAATAAGGTAGGCCAATATTGTGTACTAAATGTGGTGCTTCAATATCACTCTCATTAAGCGTCTTAAATGAGGAAGAACGCTTTATTATGCTGCCGTTGTCTGTTTTAGCAGAATACTGCCATCTAGTGGTAGCAGGTTTTCTCAGACATCTGTGTGTGGATCGTGCAAGCGAAACCTGCGAAATGAAAGTCTCAAAATCCAAATGAATCAAATAGGATCGACTCAGAAACGAGTCAATGAATGCACGCGTGTCACCTCATCCACAAATGCACATCTTACTTGTTGCATGCGCAAATTCTGGCCTACATTAATACAAAATCGAGGTTTTGTATTAACAACTATGTCTCTATTTGTACAAAATGCTGCACATTCGTGTGATTTTGGATTTTGCACACACAAGTTGTATTGTATTAGTTTAAATGTAGTGACGCACATTTGTGAATTTGTCAAATAGATGGGTAGTTGTGCACACATTAATAATTAGCACCAGGCCTATTCATTTGTAGTTGTTTGTGTGTGGGTTGTGAAATGCTTAAAAACCGCGAAAAGAAAGTCTCAAAATCCAAATGAATCAAATGAGATCGACTCAGAAAAGATGTCAATGAATGCACGCGCGTCACCTGATCCACACATGCACATCTTCTGTGTTGCATGCGCAAACTATGATACACTAATACAAAGGAAAACATTTGTATTCACAAAAATGTCTCTATTTGTACAAATTGCTTCACATTCATTCAATTTTGAATTTTGCACACGCAAGTTGAAAGGCATGGATAAAACATTTCTGCAACATGTATCAAGTTCATTAATAAGTGTGCTTACACGTGTTAATCTTTTTGAGACTATAATCATCCCATATGATGCTCCCTGAATCTCCCGGAATCGCGAGCGAGCGAGCAAGAGTGCGCAGCTCCAAACCGTGTAGAACACACGGCAGAAAGGGAAGGTGTGTGTGCTAGTGTGTGCCTCAACAAGCTCATTTTTTGAGATATCAACCTAAAATGTGGAACACAACTTGTTCAGATTTTTTGCTTTCATTTTCTTGCAGTTATAGAGTAAAATATATTTTGTAATGTATATATTTTATAATATATATAAATGATTATATTTTTAAATTTGTACATTTTAATAAACTCAAACTTATATAACTTTTTTTCTGTTTCACTTTAATAATTTATTTCAACAATAATCTGGCAAATGTCTTCTTTAATACAAGACCAACAATAGGTCTATATTCCAAAGCATTCTTGAATTACAACCATTTAAAGCTGCAAGTCTGGCTGATTGGGTCGACTTAGCCAAAATTTTGAATGTTTACAACTCCCATGCCCCTCCCCCACTACCAGCGAGCACCCTCCCACAGAGGTCGTGATCGTCAGTGCGTGTGTACCTGATTTTCTGTGACCGCGTCCGTCTCTTCAGCATCGATCAACACCATGGACTCGGAGGTATATGGGATTAATATCCTGCCATGATTCAAAACTGAAAATAAAGTTCTGAAAGGTTGAAACTAAGTGTTCGAAAACTCAAAATCTTACAAAAAACAGTTTTGCAAGATCGAAAAATAAGATTTGCAAGCTTGCAAAATGTAAAAAAATAAAAATATCTCTGCAAACATTGTTGTTTTTGAGATTTCCTTCTTCAGAACTGCAACATTTTTTTTTACGATGTTGCGCAAACAATTTTTCAGAGTTTCAGATTTGTCAGTGTTCTCCCACTGTATTAGTTTGTTTTCCAGAGTTGAAACCTTGTAAATGGTGATCTGAAAACTGGTGTGCGAATGTGTGAAAAAAAAGTTTTGAAACTCTGAAAACTGAGGTTCGAAAGGGCGAAACTTATTACATTACATTACATTTGCACTCCTATTGCATACTATTTTTTCAGAGCTGAGTTTACAACACCCACTTTGCGGAGATACGCCCACACAGTTGCGAGCTTGCGACTCACGTGATTTGTGGCAGCGTTGTCACGCAGCTCTGCTCTGAAACTCTGAAACTCAGACTGAGCGAAAATGAAGCTTCGCAACTTCGCAACTTCAAAAAAAGCCTGGAGGGAGGGCCGTCTGCTTTTGGTCAATGCTTTGCTGTCTGCTGACGTACAGTCCAATCACAAGTCGTATTTACTGGAAAGGTGGGATTGACCGACTACTCCGCCAATGACGAAAGCCAAAGTATTCATAAACTGATTGCACACTGGCACGTCAAAAGCGTGCGTTTCATTTCTTAAAGGAGAAGTTCACTTTCAAAAAAACTTTTGCTGATAATTTACTCACCCCCATGTCATCCAAGATGTCCATGTCTTTCTTTCTTCAGTCGCAAAGAAATTAAGGTTTTTGATGAAAACATTCCAGGATTTCCCCCCATGTAATGGATTCTATTGGGACCCAAACGGTAGAAGGTCCAAATGACAGTTTAAGTGCAGCTTCAAAGGGCTTTAAACGATACCAGACGATGAATAAGGGTCTTATCTAGCGAAACGATCGGTCATTTCCAAAATAAATAAAAAAGTTTAAGTTTTATAAGCACAAACGCTCGCCTTGCTCTGTTCTGTGATGCGCGTTGAAGACGTCACGTAATACGCAATTACGTTGAAAAGGTCACACTTGACGTGTTTACAAATGTGCGGAAGGAGGACCATATACACATTTTCAAATGTATTTGTGTCAGTTTATCGTTTAAAATGCCCATTTCGTGTGCGTATCCTGGGTGTTTTAATATTAAAAAGCCAAAAAGAACATTTTCTTCAGGACAGAAATTTTTCAAGCGTGACCTTTTCAACGTAATTGCGTATTACGTGACATCACGAACGCGCATCACAGAACAGAGCAAGGCGAACATTTGTGCTTATAAAACTTAAACTTTTTTATTTATTTTGGAAATGACCGATCGTTTCGCTAGATAAGACCCTTATTCATCGTCTGGTATCGTTTAAAGCCCTTTGAAGCTGCACTTAAACTGTCATTTGGACCTTCTACCGTTTGGGTCCCAATAGAATCCATTACATGGGGGGAAATCCTGGAATGTTTTCATCAAAAACCTTAATTTCTTTGCGACTGAAGAAAGAAAGACATGGACATCTTGGATGACATGGGGGTGAGTAAATTATCAGCAAAAGTTTTTTTGAAAGTGAACTTCTCCTTTAATGTGCGCTTTGTGGCCACGGAAACGTGTGATCTGCTATTTAAAACGATCTGCTATTTTATGATTAATAAAAATGTTTTTAACCACTATTTTTAAGACTGCTCCTCCCTGACACCCGTGGGACACTTGCCATTCTACATTTATAACAATAACATCTTAGTCTAAACCTAAAGTAATCTTGAAAAACTACATATAATTTAAAAGCTTTCAGACTCTATTATTCATATTTGAAGACTAATTATCAAAAGAAATGACAGCAGTAGTAGCCTGGCTAACGTCAGACCACACGTTATGAACGCGTAAACAGGTAAACCAAACAGGCAGTGCAAACGTGTGTGAAGTGTCCAAACAGGCGAAAAGAATGTGCTCGTTCCCTGTTCTCCTATCGCACGTCGAAGGCGTCATTGCTTGAGTCTGTCATGCTTTTGTCCCTATATGTGGTTTAGGACTCTTGTATTATCATTAAACCCAAGCAAAACAGCATGGAATTATCGATGGCAAATTTGACAGAGGAGAGGATTATAATCGGTGAGTTATTATAATCCAATAGTTATCATTTAGGTAAAAAGAAAAGAAAAAAAAAAGAAGAAAGAAAGAAAACAGACAGTTTTTTATTTCAGCACCTCGGACAATCCCCTAATCCCTTCGTTCGAGACACATCTCGCAAATTTTCCAGTTGTAATTTCGGTAACAATTTAAAATAAGGTTTCATATATTATTGATTTTTGTTAATGTTTACAACGTTTACTAATTATTAAAATAAAAAGTTGTATTTGTTAACATTACTTAATGCACTGCGAACAGGGTACTAAAAGGGTACACTTCTCAGATTAGTAAAGTAAAACAAAGTTGTTAAATTAAAGTTTAAAAAAGTTATGAAGTTTAAGTTTATGAACATTTTAAATATATAAAATACATGTTGTTTTTTACATATATTTACAAACCATTTTCAACCCTAAAACTTCAAGAAAATCAATGCTAAATATCTGGACAAGTTCTGGGCCAGATTTTAGGTTGATGTCTCAATAAATGAGCTTTAGGAAAGATTTTATTGTGCGCAGTACCAAACTTTTCCACTAGATGACATCCAGACTCCACCGATGACTCTTCGATTTCCATATACGTTTTTAGTGATCTGAACCTTATATTTCCATACTATTCCAAATATTTATGAAGTAGACATCCTATTCAGAAATAGTTTGGGCAGAAATGTTAATATTTGATTTGAATTTAATCTCTAAAACACATATAAAAATGTACGGAAAGAATCAAAGCGCGTTATAGTTTGCCTCCACATCACAAATGAAGAATCTATAGGTATTTATCTACTGCTGTAGCCTGGGTTCCCCATGCTGCCTTGTTTTTCACGCTGCTAGGCAGCCTGGACACCATGGACCAGATTTTGAGAATGAGACAAGGTCTGACGGTAGCCAGGCTACTACTGCTGTCATTTCTTTTGATAATTAGTCTTCAAATATGAATAATAGAGTCTAAAAGCTTTTAAATTATATGTAGTTTTTCAAGATTACTTTAGGTTTAGACTAAGATATTATTGTTATAAATGTAGAATGGCAAGTGTCCCACGGGTGTCAGGGAGGGGCAGTCTTAAAAATAGTGGTTAAAAACATTTTTATTAATCATAAAATAGCAGATCGTTTTAAATAGCAGATCACACGTTTCCGTGGCCACAAAGCGCACATTAAGAACTGAAACGCACGCTTTTGACGTGCCAGTGTGCAATCAGTTTATGAATACTTTGGCTTTCGTCATTGGCGGAGTAGTCGGTCAATCCCACCTTTCCAGTAAATACGACTTGTGATTGGACTGTACGTCAGCAGACAGCAAAGCATTGACCAAGAGCAGACTATGAGGTGCCCCTAGGGACATTATTCAGAATTACCATGCATATACATGTACTTTTCCTCTCACATACACATATGAAACCAAATTCATTCACATACTATAATGAAATGCTCACACACATACAAGTGAAATGCTTTTACAAACACAACTGAAACGCTCTCATACATACAACTGAAAATGTTACGCTCACACACACAACTGAAACACTCACACACACACAACTGAAATGCTCTCATACATACAACTGAAAATATTACGCTCTCACACACACAACTCAAACGCTCACACACACACACAACTGAAATGCTCTCATACATACAACTGAAAATATTACGCTCACACATACAACTGAAACACTCACACACACACAACTGAAATGCTCTCATAAATACAAGTGAAATGCTTTTACAAACACAACTGAAACGCTCTCATACATACAACTGAAAATATTACGCACACACATACAAGTGAAATGCTTTTACAAACACAACTGAAACGCTCACACACACACAACTGAAATGCTCTCACACACACAACTGAAATGCTCACACACATACAAGTGAAATGCTTTTACAAACACAACTGAAACGCTCTCACTCACACAACTGAAAAGCATTTCAGTATGTTGTATGCAAGCATTTCAGTTGTGTGTGTGAGAGCATTTCAGTATGTTGTATGCAAGCATTTCAGTTGAAACGAAAGGTGGTTAAAGTCCCACTCCAGTCCAGTTGGTGGCAGTAGTGCACCTCAAGACGAAGAACTAGAAGCTGTTGAAAGGAAGCATGCGCAGTAAAGTTGGCAATAAATTCACTGATTCGAACTTCACGGGTCAATAACTCATGAGTTAACATTGTTACTACACAAATAACACCTCTTTTTAATCGTAGTAATGTAGACAAGCAGCTACAACCTAATTTTCCTCAAAACGAGCTTTCCCTCGCAGTGGACAAAATACATTGAACTCTATGCGCACAGACGGCAGAGGGGCAGATCCGAAGGGACCGTCTGCAAAGTGCAAAACCTGAAAAGCGTTACTACGAAAACAGTCAATAACTTCACTGTCACACACTAGGGCTGGTCCGAAAACCATTTTTTGAGACATCGAATATTCGAAGCTTCAGAGAGCGGGGGCTGAACATATTCTTCTCTCTAATAAAGGCAGTATTCTCGATGTGTCTGTCTGTCCGTCCGTTTGCATTTTTATTATTTCGAGAACCGTTCATCCGACTTCACAAGGGAGTGCAGTGTCGCATTTGGTGCAATATAGACACGTGAGACGCCACAGGCAACACGTTCAGAATTAAACTTTTAATAAACTACAGAACAGCGCGAGCGGGAAGCGGCGCACCTCACACGGGCAGGGCTTATATACGCTGCATCTTCCCCATGAACAACACAAAATAAATACACTTGCATGTAACAGACACACACAGGTCTGTTAACTTAAGCAATAGGCTACTTTTAATAAGGTATAGTCTAATATTTTTCTGACTAACAATACTGACACATTAAAGGGTAGATTTAAATAAAGAAAAACGAAATTTAAATAAAGAAAAAACGAAATTTAAATAAAGAAAAATGAAATTTTTTGAAGTTGCGAAGCTTCATTTTCGCTCAGTCTGAGTTTCAGAGTTTCAGAGCAGAGCTGCGTGACAACGCTGCCACAAATCACGTGAGTCGCAAGCTCGCAACTGTGTGGGCGTATCTCCGCAAAGTGGGTGTTGTAAACTCAGCTCTGAAAAAATAGTATGCAATAGGAGTGCAAATATAATGTAATGTAATAAGTTTCGCCCTTTCGAACCTCAGTTTTCAGAGTTTCAAAACTTTTTTTCACCTATTCGCACACCAGTTTTCAGATCACCATTTACAAGGTTTCAAATCTGGAAAACAAACTATACACTGGGAGAACAGTGACAAATTCGAAACTCTGAAAAAATGATTGCACAACACCGTAAAAAAGAGTGTTGCACTTCTGAAGAAGGAAAACTCAAAAACAAAATTATGTTTGCAGAGATTTTATTTTTTTTACCACTTTGCAAGCCTGCAAAACTCTGTTTTCAGAGTTTCAAAACTTTTTTTTCACACATTCGCACACCAGTTTTCAGATCACCATTTACAAGGTTTCAACCCTGGAAAACAAACTAATACAGTGGGAGAACACTGACAAATTTGAAACTCTGAAAAATTGTTTGCGCAACATCGTAAAAAAAAAATGTTGCAGTTCTGAAGAAGGAAATCTCAAAAACAACATATGTTTGCAGAGATATTTTTATTTTTTTACATTTTGCAAGCTTGCAAATCTTATTTTTCGATCTTGCAAAACTGTTTTTTGTAAGATTTTGAGTTTTCGAACACTTAGTTTCAACCTTTCAGAACTTTATTTTCAGTTTTGAATCATGGCAGGATATTAATCCCATAGAGGTAGGCTGCCCTGGCTAATCTATCCATAGATAGCAATAACCGAGGAATTGGAAGCTTGTTAGTAGATTTTCTCTCCGCCATCACGCTTTGTACAATCTCCAGGCGAACTTCAGGCGTGTCGTGTGCATGTGATATTGTAACGTGCGCGAGGAGGGGATCTGTGGCATGTGCACGACCTGTGATTGACAGTCAGATCTCACACCCCCCTGCACTGATTGGACCCGATGATCCGGGAGCGGTGGATTTTTGCAAAACAAATAACACGCTCCAGGTGGAGTTAGAAGCTCGGTTTTTTTTTTCTAAAACCACCTTATTTATGTTGTTCTGTCGGATTATAGTGTCGATTTCACTGAATATGATTAAAAAAATGTTGCCGACGGCAGCTTTAAGTTTGTATAGTGATTTTCATGTTAATGTGATGGGTTAATTTAGTGATAACAATGAATTAATAAGCGCGGGCATTTGCCAGGTTAGGTGCCAATATATCTCTGAAAATATGCGATTTAAAAAGCCCATCTCGAGTCTTCTTGACTCAATTTCGACCAAATACATAACATTAGCAAACTGTTACTGCGGTTATGGGATAGCTTACATTAACATTACAGCACCTGTTATCGTTGACGTTAGCTCACTTTAACGTTAATTAAAACCTTTTCTACTTTACCTCTCTTGATCTTTGGGGAATCTATTAAAAGCTAGTTGATTGGTTGTACACTGGTAGTTGTTGCAGTTGATGGCAGAACACTTTTTTCTTTGTTTCCAATTATGTCCAGACCAGGGTTTCCGTTGTCCGGTAATTGCCGGACATTGGCCGGAAAAAAAATGAAATGTCCGACAAAATTAAATCTCTCCGGTCAAATTGTCCGATTAAAATTGCCTTATAATCCCGCCCCCCTAACACAATCTGAATTTGAGAATAAGCCTAAAATGTATAAAGCAAAAATACACCGACCTTTGGCTATGTTATAAAGGAACAGGCTCTACCGTTTGAGTATATTTTATGTGGGGAAGGGGGATTGGTTTGTTAAACTATGAATGTGAAACCATAAAAAAAACAATTGAAAGTTAGGCTAATAAACATGTTGCGTTTGGCCTGATTATGTCATTTTTTAAGTTATAGCCTTCCTCCAGTTTTCCTCAACTTGACAAATTAAGAGGCGATATTTGACCGGCATATCTTCAAAATGTCCGGAAAACGAAACCTCTGCCGGTCACTTTGACCGGCACCATTTTTTTCTAGCGGAAACTCTGGTCCAGACATAATGTTAATGCTGTGTATGGTAGTTGAGCTAACGGTAAAGCCGTTGGTTCAGTCCAAAATGGCGACAGCGCGACATCTAGCGATTGCTGTCAAAACTGCAACGGAGTTTCGCCTCTTTGGTTTTGCGTCAGCCATCCCTAGTGTTAAGTGATCTTGGTCTCACTTCAACTGAAAATTAAGCAGAAGGTATTGTGTTCCTGGTAATCTGTTTAATAATTACTATTGTGAGTTGCGGGAGCAGTTTTACGGAAACTTAGACTAAAGTACACCTCAGTTGCTTAGAAGACAAAAATTATTGGTTGTCAAAAGTGAATTACTAAATCAAAAGTGAAGTACAATGTAGGAAATTACTTTTGACTTTACTAAACAATGAGTCATCTGTGGTGTAACTCATATGTGGAGCTGTAGCTTCTTTATCAGAGAGATCCAGCATTTTCAGCTGACTTTTGCCTCCAGAGGACTCTGTAAAAGAAGGAAACATAATTGCTTAAAGGGTTAGTTCACCCAAAAATTAAAATTCTGTCAGTAATTACTCACCCTGTTTCAACCCCGTAAGACTTTCGTTCATCTTCGGAACACAAATTAAGATATTTTTGATGAAATCTGAGAGCTGGATCACTCCTCCATAGGCTTCTTAAGGGATTGAAACGTGCTGGCCCAGAATAGTTATTAAAGACATCGTTAAAATAGTCCAAGTGACTCCAGTGGCTCAACCATATGTTTATCAAGCAACGAGAATACGCAGTTTTACTAAGTAAACACTCAGGACCACGGAGAACATAATGAATAGTGGAATAAAGTCGTTAGTTTTGTTCGTTTTTTTGCGCACAAAAAGTATTCTCGTCGCTTGATAAACATATGGTTGAGCCACTGGAGTCACTTGGACTATTTTAACAATGTCTTTAATAACTATTCTGGGCCAGCACGTTTCAATCCCTTAAGAAGCCTATGGAGGAGTGAGACAGCTCTCAGATTTCATCAAAAATATCTTAATTTGTGTTACGAAGATGAACGAAAGTCTTACTTGGTTGGAACAACATGAGGGAGAGTAAGTACTGACAGAATTTTCATTTTTGGGTGAACTATCCCTTTAATTAGTGCTTCTTGCCTTATTGCTTACCATTAGTTTTTCTTATACAACAACAACAAAGAAATATAGTTTGTGTTTTTGTATTAATTTTTGTTGTTGTCCAAAACTGAAATAATTGCACATTACCTTATCCATTTTACGGTTTCATTAAATACCGTATATACCCGACTATAAGACGACCCTGAATATAAGACTACCCCCCATTTTCCAGACTTATTTTTGGGACAAAAAGAGATTTTTGTGGAAAAAATCTGGTTTTCAAAAGAAAATAATATTATTTGAAAATTGCTGTGATAATTCATTCTCTCTCTTCCAGCACGCGCACCTTTCTCTCTCTCTCTCTCTCTCTCTCTCTCTCTCTCTCTCTCGTGCGGCAGAGAGGAGCAGCGTTTTAATTCAGTTAACGGTTCGATTATCAGGATTTTTGTGCAGATTAACATCTTGGAAGGGAGAGCTGGTTTTGTCTTAATGGGTCGCGTTTCAGTCACTATTTCATGTTAATTCTGTTGTTCTTTCTCCCTTTCCCCCCGTGATTTTGTCTATATCGCGAATATAAGACGACCCCCCATTTTTCAGCCTATTTTTAGGACAAAAACATTGTCTTATATTCGGGTATATACGGTAGTTTTTCACAACTGTTATACTGCTTAAAATCGTGTGTGAAAAGGGGTTGTACGTTTTAAAATATAGATAGGTCTGAAATATGCCCTTTGATAGTATATTTTATATAAAAAACAAATAAAAGGTATTCTTCTCAGATCAGTGCCCAGAACACCTTCCCGGGAAGGCGTCCAGGAGGCATCCGGAAAAGATGCCCAAGCCACCTCAGCTGACCCCTCTCGATGTGGAAGAGCAGCAGCTCTACTCTGAGCTCCTCCCGAGTGACCGAGCTTCTCACCCTATCTCTAAGGGATCGCCCAGCCACCCTGCAGAGAAAGCTCATTTCGCCCTCCTGTATCCGGGATCTTGTCCTTTCGGTCATGACCCACAACTCATGACCATAGGTGAGAGTAGGAACGTAGATTGACCGGTAAATCGAGAGTTTCGCCTTGCGGCTCAGCTCCTTCTGTACGACAAACCGGTACAGCGACCGCATTACTGCAGAAGCTGCACCGATCCGTCTGTCAATCTCCCGTTCCATCCTTCCCTCACTCCTTATTTATTTATTATTATTATTTTCTTTTTAACTTCTTTGGTTTGCTTTACTGAAAGGGTGGGTATGGTTGTGTGCCCTGTGTTTTTGTCTGCTCTCAGGCAAAATCATCACCACCTGTAACTCGTTTGTAAGAGTGTGCCTGAGGGCGCTTTCACACTTGGTTCGACTGCCTGTTCCGAACCAGAGTTCGATTGCTCCCCCCTCCCCCTGCCCCCGATGGACTGTGTTCGCATATTATTTATATCCGAACCGCGATACGCTTGCGTCATCAGGCTGCAGCTGGCTTAATGGAGTTGCTTGGTAACCGCGAATGAAAAGGCGCCCAAATGGATAGACTTGCTCGGTTGAGATTTGTTCTTCTTTTTTTTAACCTTTGGTTTTGTTTTCAACATAGACATACAGAAACACACTTGCGTCTGTCTGCCACAAAATTTCTGAAAACGTTTCAAAGACAGCAGGCTGTCCGCTGAAGACACATTATACGTCATCAATAGCGGTTCACTTCCGCGGTTTGGTTCGTTTGCGTTCATATCAGCAGCGAACCGTACCCGAGATTACATGAACCGTACCCCAGACCACCTTTTTAATCGGACTCGAGTACGGTTCGTGGGTGCGCACCCGAGTTCGGAAGACAGCGTTCACATCATCCAAACAAACTGAACTCTGACGTCATTCGAACTCGGGTCAGGGTGCGCACCAAAAGTGCTAGTGTGAAAGCGCCCTGAGATGGAGAGTATAATGGGGCAGTCCAGTGTTTGCAGCAGTGAGACACACTTCTCCTCTGCTCCAGATTGATCTCTGTTGTGGAATGTGTTTGCTTCTGACATTCAGAGACAGTAGTTGTGGGTTTGCAGTGGCTAACTGAGTTTAGCAGTGACCTGTGTTAACAGAAAGTGTTGATCTTGGTCTCACTTCAACTGAAAATTAAGCAGAAGGTATTGTGTTCCTTTTATGGAAACTTAGACTAAAGTACACCTCAGTTGCTTAGAAGACAAAAAATATTGGTTGGTAAAAGTGGTTTACTAAATCAAAAGTGAAGTACAATGTACAGTGTGTATTATATTAGAGACAGTTCAACCTACCAAATGGCTCCCGACTTTTGACTGTATTATACCATGAGTCGAGTACATCTGTGGTGTAACTCATCAAATTTAGAGCTGTAGCTTCTTTATCAGAGAGATCCAGCTTTTTCAGCTGACTTTTGCCTCCAGAGATCTCTGTAAAAGAAGGAAACATTATTAAGTGCTTCTTATACAACAACAAAGAAATATAGTTTGTGTTTTTTTGTATTAATTTTTGTTGTTGTCCAAAACTCCATTTTTCTGTTTCATTAAATAGTTTTTCACAACTGTTATACTGCTTAAAATCGTGTTGAAAAGGCGTTGTACGTTTTAAAATATAGATAGGTGTGAAATATGGCCTTTGATAGTATATTTTATATAAAAAATAAACTAGATGTACCGCATGGTGGTACAAAATATGACCGCCGCTCAGGCCTGCACTGGCTTTCCACAAAAATAAATGACGTGGAGCAATTTGGCTGTATTGCGTGTTTATGTATATACCTAAAAAAAGTAGTAGTATGTGCATGTCTGTCTGTGTGTGTGTATGTATGTGTGTGTTTGTGTATGTGTGTGTCTGTGTGTGTGTCTGTGCGTGTATGTATGCGTGCGTACATGTGTGTGCGCGTGTGTGTTTGTGTGTCTGTGCATGTGGATTTGTATGTGTGTGTATGGGTGTGTGTCTGTGTGTGTGGATGTCAGTGTGTGTGCATGCTTGCGTTTGTTTGTATTCCTGCATGTGTGTGTGTGACAGTATCATCCTAAACCAGCAACCCTTCGCTCAACACCACCATCTACAGGCCGATGAGTGTACAGTCACTAAATGTGCACATAAATGAATTTATTTTACACCCTCCCTCCCTAATACTTAATACTGTGAAGCTGCTTTGATACAATCTGTATTGTGAAAAGCGCTATCTAAATAAAGTTGACTTGACTTGACTTGACCTTACGCAATACTCGTTCCCTCATCTCAGGGAACTGAGGTTACGTTAGTAACCAAGTAGTTCCCTTTCGAGAGGTCTCTCGTATTGCGTAAGGTCAAGTCAAGTCAACTTTATTTATATAGCGCTTTTCACAATACAGATTGTATCAAAGCAGCTTCACAGTATTAAATAAAAATAGTACATCAGTGTTTGTTTCTAGTGTAAAACATCCACGTTTGGTAATGATGATCAATAGTATTGTTGATTGATTAATTAAATTAAGTATCCCCAACTGAGCAAGCCAAAGGCAACAGTGGCAAGGAACCGAAAAACTCCATCAGGTGACCTAATGGAGAAAAAAAAACCTTGGGAGAACCCAGGCTCAGTCGGGGGCCAGTTCTCCTCTGGCGTTTATGAACTAGAGACCGGATTTAACTGTAAGATTAAAAATATTATATAAATGCCTGGCTGAAGAGATGCGTCTTTAATCTAGTTTTAAACTGGGAGAGCGAGTCTGTAAGCTAGTAAGGCTAGCTTACGCTATGGGAACCCCCTTCAAAATGCTGTGCGTGCTAACTTCACCCTACCGTGACCCAAGGCATATGTATGAATCACAAGGGAAGCATGATCCTAATATAAGCCAGTTCTTAGACGGGCTTCATATACTGGATAACTAGGAACTGTAGTTCATGGTCATAAGGGATACATAGTAACCAGTTAAGGCAGAGCTGCTTAACACTTTTACACTGAGAGAACCTTGGCCTGTAAGGCAGGTACCTCCAAGTTATAAAACTTCGCAGATGTGGGCAGCGAGGCCCAGCCAGCTGCCGCACAAATGTCCTCAATGGGTATTCCACTGGACCAGGCCCACGAAGAGGCCATGCCTCTCGTGGAGTGAGCTCTGACACCCAAGGGGCAAAGAAGGCCTTCGGACTTATAAGCTAGCGCGATAGCATCCACTATCCAGCGCGACAGTCTCTGCTTTGTGACGGCCAGTGGTTAAATTGGGCCGGGGCTCTCCGGGGCTCAGCCCCGGCACATAAGCCTGCTCGTTTGCAGTCAGTTGCCTATAGGAAATTATGTCACATAAAATTTGATAAAAGTGATGCTTTTGAAAACATATTTCTGATTATAAATGAAAGATTTTGAAATGGCATGTCTATTTTGTCTCGGCGGAGCTGAGATGAGAACAATCGGAACACGGCCGTGCCCGTACTCTTGTTCAGCTGCTTAATCTCGTTGTCAGTCGACCATGATCGCGCACCGCTCGCGCATGCCATGCGCATCTAGGTAGGCTCAGAACTCCGACATGGATAAATGTACGCAGCAATAATGAATGTTCCTGGGAGATCCGTAGTTGCGCGGGATGTGGAAGCGCGCAAAAGTTCCAGAACCTTCTACTGCCTTGAAAAAAAAAAAAAAAAAAAAACCCGAGCTGCTGGCCGCCGCTGCAGCAACAGATCAGTTTTGTCAAGTTCAGCACAACGTTGGTTGTACAAAAAGTGCCCTGGCCTTGAATAACAAGGTAAGGAAAAAATGTTTGGCACATTGTATGGGTCACTATATCATAACAAGGTAATACAATGTGTAATCAAGCGTTTTATATTTAATATGAGGGAAATAGGCTACACATGCCGTGGACGTGACACAAAAAATCTTTAACTTTTAGGTGGCAAAATATTTTTTTGTAATTCTGTGAATTACACTGCAAACCAAAGTACTACCCACCGGATGAAGAAGGGTTGGCTCTCCACAGAACATAACATATTCATTTTATTTTATTTTTCATGTTCGCATTTATGAGGAAAAAAACATGTTACGGACGGGACCGCTCTGAATGTGGCACTAAAAGACTGTTTAAAACTTTCACTGAGACCTCAAACAGAAAGCACAAAGCCTTTCTTTAAAATTAATTTCGTTTTGTATTAATTGTATCTTAATTTTAATCAATGTTTCATTTCAAAAATAAGAAGTAAATATAGTATATAGACAATAGATAGGCTAATCACGACACGGACGCGCCGGCGAGTGAACTGGACTCTCGTCTCATAAATGAACCAAAACTCAGCGTATAAGGGAGCCTACTTGCCTGACAGACCTGATAAATATATCTATAGAAAGCTTGGAAGGTCTTCTTTTCAAAACGAAAGAAAACAGACCGCTGCTTGTGTAGCCTAATCCGTATGAAATGTGCATTTCTCTCTGGCGAGTTTACTACTGCGAAGATTGCATCGTCAACTTCATCTATGCAGGGCACTGACACAGAAAACACTTGTTTATTAATAAACAATTAAAATGTCTCCTTGCTATATTTTACATATTCATAATCATTACTTTTGATGGTTCTTTGTGACAGCTTTTAGGTGCTTTATTGGCAGCGCCACCCTTACATGAACGCGTCACCACCGCATCAGCACCGAAAACAGGACATTTTTTTCAATCCCTGTTTTGGCAGGGGGAAAACTGATCAGAAAATGTAACGAAACGTTGTAGAAATGTAGTGGAGTAGAAAGTATAATAATTGCTGCAAAATGTAACGAAGTAAAAGTCAAACGTATGCACTATTGATTCTACTTAAGTAAAGCCTACAGAAACGAAGTATTTGTACTTCGTTACATTCCACCACTGCTGATTAACAGTAATGTAAATGCTAAATGTCCTAATACCTGTTGATACTACAACAATGCAAATATGCTCTTAACCTTGCAGTTTTTCACATATCATGTAAGACTCAATTTCTCCATTTCTTTGCACAAAACTCTCCAGAAAATGCCATTTAATAGTTTATTTTTCAAAAAAAAATTCCGGGGGGGCATACCCCCGGACCCCCCTAGGGAGAGCCCCCCCGCATAATAAATCCCAATTTAACCCCTGGTGACGGCTAAACCTTTAGTGCAGCCACCAAGGCATACAAGGAGCTGCTCTGACTGCCTAAACGAGGCAGAACGCTCCAGATAAATCCTGAGAGCCCTTTCGAGTAAATACGCATAACTCTCATCATCTGGCGAGGAGAGAGCCGTCAGGGAAATGACCTGTGCTCTGAATGGAGTGGAGAGCACTTTAGGAACATAACCGTGCCTTGGTTTAAGGATGACCTTGGAGTCGTTTGGCCCAAATTCCAGGCAGGAGGTGTTCATAGATAGCGCTTGTAAATCACCCACTCGCTTGACTGAGGTAAGCGCCAGCAGAAAAGCAGTTTTGAGCAAGAGCGACTTCAGGTCCACAGACCGAAGCGTCTCGAATGGGGCTTCATGGCCTCTAGGACTTTAGAGAGGTCCCAGATAGGCACAGACGGGGGGCGCGGAGGTCTGCGAGCAAACTGGAGCAAGTAACCTCATTTTATTATGTTCAACACCCATTTCGACATTTCGGGGACAGCCTCCCAGGCTTCGGCCCTCATAGCTAGGGGTTGGTAGGAAGCGTCGTGATGTAGAACGAACACGACAGCACAGCCAGAGAGCAGAGCAAAACAAAACTCCACTCAGGATTTCCGCGATTTAAAAAATGTGTATTTAAAAGAAAATGTCGGAGGATTTTGATATCAGAGAAGAGGATATTGAGTTTTTGGCCCAGTTTTTTTTGTTTTTGGCCTACGTCACGACGCTTCCTACGCTACGTCCTATGCCGGCATCCATCTCCCGTGAACGCGCATCGATCGTTGCCAGAAGCTAGTTATTTTCATTTATAAAGTTTTAAATATGTATATTTTTATGACAAAACCACACGGATTACCCTCAGAAGGCCTTTGTTTATCCCCCTGGAGCCGGATGGATTACTTTTGTGAAGGATGCATGCACATTTTTGGGACTTGAAGGAGGTGGACCCCATAACTTGACATTATAACCACTGAAATATCTAAGACATTTTCTAAAATAACTGAAAATGTGTTTGTCTGAAAAATGATTGACATATGCATCTCGAACGGTTTGAGGGTGAGTAAATCATGGGTTTAATATAATTTTTGGCCGAACTATCCCTTTAAGGGTTCTCCTCAAATTCTATTACTGATCATCTACAGACCACCAAAGCATTCCCCTAGAGTTTTTCTTAATGAACTAGGTGAACTATTTTCTTTTATTTGTTTAGAGTTTGACTGTGTTTTAATATCTGGGGATTTCAATTTGCATGTTGACAATCCAGATAACAACTATGTCAGTGAACTACTCTCACTGCTTAACACATTTAACCTAACTCAACATGTACAGGAAAAAACACATTCCCTTGGTCACACACTTGACCTGGTGATCACAAGGGGGATTTATATTTCTGTGACTGTAAAGGATTTAGCATTGTCTGATCATTCCTGCATTTTCTTTGATGTTTCCATGTCTCCTCATAAGTCTAACAGCTCTGTGATGATAGAAAATTTGGTTCTCGGACCTAGTGTCTCTCCTCGACGGCTCTCCCCTGGAGATTCTGATCAGGAGGGACCTTCTGTCTCAGGCGGGGGGCACAATCCTTCGCCCCGGTCCAGAAAAATGGAACCTGTGGCTTTGGCCTCTCAGGGGGCTCAACTCATAGATGCTGGTCTCTCAACTGAGGTTGTAGAGACCATACTTCACTCCAGAGTGTATAGAAAACTATACGCCTTGAAGTGGAGGGTCTTCACTTCTTGATGCAATGGGTGACAGTGGGATCCAGTTAACTGCCCAGTTGGTTCAGTACTTGAGTTTCTGCAAGATCGCTTTTCAGCAGGGCTATATCCCTCTACCCTGAAAGTATACATGGCGGCCATTGTGGCTTTTCACGCATCCCTAGGAAGGGACCCTCTGACAACTCGCTTCCTCCGTGGTACACTGAGGCTGAGGCCTGCAACTCGAACTAGGGTTCATGCCTAATTTTAAAAGCTAAAGGGATTTTTAACTTTCATTATCTAAACGTTCAGGTTAAATCTTACATTTTCCAATCAGTTCTAAGAAAGACTTTTACCTTTAAAGAATAAGAGGTTAAAGAATAACAACATCTTAAATGGAGTCAGATTAATGATATTGGAGTCAGATAAATAACTGAATTATGCACGTCATCCTTCAACTGCTTTTTGTTCTGATTGTTGGTTCAAAATACCAGCGTAAGCTTCTAGCCTTACACCTCTAAATGAAGTCTAGCACACTTTAAGAAAATCTTACCGTTCAGCTTTGTTCTGATGGATTCATCAAGAGCAGAAGGATCTTTGCCATTCAACACAGCAATATTAAGGTCCACAAGATTCATGAACACCTGATCACATTCGTCTGCAAGATCTTTTCCCAACCAGTGATCTGAGCTGAATGGTGACATCAGTGTTTTCATCAGAGCTGAGTATAGATAAATGAACTAAATTAATAACTTTTTTTACAACAGAAATGCATCAACACTGGACTTACTTAAACATAAAAGACAGATCAATTTATCAGTAAATAAAAGCAATAAGAAATATTTTATTGTAAAGAAATCTGGAAAACAAAAATCAAATGAATCATTTCAGAGTTCACATGATAATGTAATGACTGTCAACTTTAGGCAGAACTGAATCTTCAGAACAAATGCAATTGCACCTTTTAGTGTTTCCCACATGAATTTCTTATTCTCATCTCCGTCAGCAACAGCACTGCCACACAGACCTGCAGAAAACACATTTACGTGTTTAAAATAATTGGGGGAAAAACAGCCTCTGATTTTTAAAAGTAGGCTAATATAATCTAATGTCAGTGGAGACGGGTGGGACGTATCCTCACCGCATTTTGCCATGGCTTATTTTGACCCCACTATTTTTATTGCACCGCTCAAGAAAAGGATTTGAACTGAGGAGGATTCTCATATTCTTTGAACTGGACATTTATTTCATTCATGTTTGTCTCATAATGAGAAGCAGACTGATGCATAAATTATGCAATTTGAGCCCTTAATTTTCAGGAGGAATAATTGCTTTTTTAACTGAATTTCGGACATCTCTAATTGTAATGTTTTAGTTTATATTTAAGTTTTGACTTGAAAATAAGAAAATACAGACCTGGGGCCTCATTTATAAAACTTTGCGTATGATTTGCGTCAGAAGTGGCGTACGGATGAAACACAGGACGTGCATACGCACAGAAATATCTGGATTTATAAAACCGTGCGCACGCACATCATACGCAGTTTTCCCTTAATAAATCACAATCAATTCTAAATGTAGCGCAGCTTTTGCGGCTTCATGTCACGCCCATAGTTGCCCATAAATGGTCCGGGAAACGCCCACAAGTTAATATTCATCGCTTGCGGAATCATGGCAAACACAGAGAGGAAAACCAAGAAACTTAATGCAAGATCAGCCTTAATGCAAGATCATTGTATATATATATATATACAAACACACATATACATATATATATATATATACACGTATACATACAATTTTTTTTTTTTTTTTTTTTGTAAAGGCAATATATATATATATATATATATATATATATATTTTTATTTTTTTTTTTTGTCTGTTTTTCAGTCTGACTGCAGGACACTGATCTGGTCCACAGACTGGCAACGGACTTGTGCTGACTGCAGACTGCTGGGCCGAAATACAAACTGGTAACTGGATTGTGCTGACTGCAGACTGCTGGGCTGGTCCACAGACTGGTAACGGACTTGTGCTGACTACAGGCTACTGAACTGGTCCACAGACTGGTAACGGGCTTGTGTTGACTGCGGACTGATGGGCCGGGACACAGACTGGTAACGGGCTTGTGCTGACTGCAGACTGCTGGGCTGGGACACAGACTGGTAGAGGGCTTGTGCTGACTGTAGGCTGCTGGGCTGGAACACAGAGTGGTAACGGGCTGGAACACAGAGTGGTAACGGGCTGGAACACAGAGTGGTAACGGTCTTGTACTGCCTGCAGACTATTGAGCTAGGACACAGACTATTAACGGAATTGTGCTGACTGCAGGCCAGTGGGCTGGTCCACAGACTGATAACGGGCTTATGCTAATTGCAGACTGCTTAGCCAGGACACCGATTGGTAACAGGCTTGTGCTGACAGCAGACCACTGGGCTGGTCCACAGATTGTGAACTGGCTTGGGCTGGTTGTTTGGATGCCAGACTGGTCCACAGACTGTGAGCTGGCTTGGGCTGGCAGCATGCTACCTGACAGTTCAACAGATTGTGAGCTGACTTAGGCTGGTTGTTGGATGCCAGACTGGTCCACAGACTTTGAACTGACTTGGGCTGACAGCAGGCTACCTGACAGCTCAACAGATTGTGAGATGACTTGGGCTGGTTGTTGAATACCAGACTGGTCCACAGATTGTGAGCTGGCTTGGGCTGGTTGTTTGGTAACGGGCTTGTGCTGACAACCGACCACTGGACTGGTCCACAGACTGTGAACTGGCTTGGGCTGGTAGTTGGATGCCAGATTGGTCCACAGATTGTGAGCTGGCTTGGGCTGGTTGTTGGATGCCAGACTGGTCCACAGACTGTGAGCTGGCTTGGGCTGGTTGTTGGATGCCAGACTGGTCCATAGACTGTGAGCTGGCTTGGGCTGGTTGTTGGATGCCAGACTGGTCCGTAGACTGTGAACTGACTTGGGCTGGTTGTTGGATGCCAGATTGGTCCACAGATTGTGAGCTGGCTTGGGCTGGTTGTTGGATGCCAGACTGGTCCATAGACTGTGAGCTGGCTTGGGCTGGTTGTTGGATGCCAGACTGGTCCACAGATTGTGAGCTGGCTTGGGCTGGTTGTTGGATGCCAGATTGGTCCACAGATTGTGAGCTGGCTTGGGCTGGTTGTTGGATGCCAGACTGGTCCACAGACTGTGAACTGACTTGGGCTGGTTGTTGGATGCCAGACTGGTCCACAGATTGTGAGCTGGCTTGGGCTGGTTGTTGGATGCCAGATTGGTCCACAGATTGTGAGCTGGCTTGGGCTGGTTGTTGGATGCCAGACTGGTCCATAGACTGTGAGCTGGCTTGGGCTGGTTGTTGGATGCCAGACTGGTCCGTAGACTGTGAACTGACTTGGGCTGGTTGTTGGATGCCAGACTGGTCCACAGATTGTGAGCTGGCTTGGGCTGGTTGTTGGATGCCAGACTGGTCCATAGACTGTGAACTGACTTGGGCTGGTTGTTGGATGCCAGACTGGTCCAGAGATTGTGAGCTGGCTTGGGCTGGTTGTTGGATGCCAGATTGGTCCACAGATTGTGAGCTGGCTTGGGCTGGTTGTTGGATGCCAGACTGGTCCATAGACTGTGAGCTGGCTTGGGCTGGTTGTTGGATGCCAGACTAGTCCGCAGACTGTGAACTGACTTGAGCTGGTTGTTGGATGCCAGACTGGTCCACAGATTGTGAGCTGGCTTGGGCTGGTTGTTGGATGCCAGATTGGTCCACAGATTGTGAGCTGGCTTGGGCTGGTTGTTGGATGCCAGACTGGTCCGTAGACTGTGAACTGACTTGGGCTGGTTGTTGGATGCCAGACTGGTCCACAGATTGTGAGCTGGCTTGGGCTGGTTGTTGGATGCCAGATTGGTCCACAGATTGTGAGCTGGCTTGGGCTGGTTGTTGGATGCCAGACTGGTCCACAGACTGTGAACTGGCTTGGGCTGGTTGTTGGATGCCAGACTGATCCACAGATTGTGAGCTGGCTTGGGCTGGTTGTTGGATGCCAGATTGGTCCACAGATTGTGAGCTGGCTTGGGCTGGTTGTTGGATGCCAGACTGGTCCGTAGACTGTGAACTGACTTGGGCTGGTTGTTGGATGCCAGACTGGTCCACAGATTGTGAGCTGGCTTGGGCTGGTTGTTGGATGCCAGATTGGTCCACAGATTGTGAGCTGGCTTGGGCTGGTTGTTGGATGCCAGACTGGTCCACAGACTGTGAACTGGCTTGGGCTGGTTGTTGGATGCCAGACTAGTCCGCAGACTGTGAACTGACTTGGGCTGGTTGTTGGATGCCAGACTGGTCCACAGATTGTGAGCTGGCTTGGGCTGGTTGTTGGATGCCAGATTGGTCCACAGATTGTGAGCTGGCTTGGGCTGGTTGTTGGATGCCAGACTGGTCCATAGACTGTGAGCTGGCTTGGGCTGGTTGTTGGATGCCAGACTGGTCCGTAGACTGTGAGCGGGCTTGGGCTGGTTGTTGGATGCCAGACTGGTCCGTAGACTGTGAGCTGACTTGGGCTGGTTGTTAATTTACATTTCTGTTTTAATCTTCGTTTGATTTTGTTTGTTTTACACTGCAGATCGATCAAACGGGTGTGCGTGTAGGCTGTTAATTGTAAAACTTGCTTTGTGAAGTCTTCATGTTATTTATGAGAGGCATATTGCAATTTCTTTTACACAACGGTCTACAGTTTCACACACTTTCATGTGTTTCTTCCCTCTGCCGACAGTGTCGCCATTTCTCATTTCACCCGTTTTTGTGCGTACGCCTGGGTCAGAGCTTGTGTGAAGGACCACACATTTTCCCGTCAAGTTTGCTTTTTATAAATACCAATTATTGCGTAGAGAGCGGCGTACGCCTTCTTTTGTGCGTACGCAACGTTTATAAATGAGGCCCCTGATCTCCAGATCAATACATCACAGAGACCATTGATCTATTTTATACTATTCTCTAATTCAGTTCAACGTACAGTGTACTAGAGAATCTGTAGAATCTAATATTGAGAATAAGAATATAATAGGAATTAACTCTCCTTTAACCCCCTGAGGTCGGCTATCGCGCCGGCTCGTTTTTTTCCGTATGAGTGCAAAAAAATAATAAAATAAAAATATTATTTTTTTTCTTATATGCTTGTGCTATACATCAATCTATCCTGTTAAGTGTGTATTATTTTTGTGTACACTCACAATAAAAACAAAGTGTTGTGCTTTTCGCCAAATAAAGAAAAATAAACACGAAGCGAGTTCTGCCTTCTCTCTGTCGGTGTAGTCCATTCTGAAACGCGTCCGAAAATTAATCATAACTCAGCGAATACTTCTCACACAGGCACGTGAGATATGTCTTTATGAAGCTTGAAATCTCCTCTTTTAAATGAAGTAATTTATATAAAAAACAAATGTTTTCAACTCATGTAATCCGTTTGAAAGCAAGGAGAGGTACCGTTTTTCCTTCTGCCTCATTATCTCTATAATCAGCTGCGGCCGCCCCGCCCCCGGCGCGATTCACATGTAAATAGTTAGGTGATCTATATGCATCGCATACGCCCCCCGATCAATGCCATAAAAACACAGTTTCTATCAGACTTACTGATAGTTCATCGCGTTTTGAGTATGGCACGCTTCTCCGGTAATAAAGACGCCATTCAGATGATTCTGGACAGCGAGGAAGAATGCACGATACCGGGTTGTTTCCTCAGAGGAAGATTGTAACAGACGACGAACGGCAGCATATTGAAGAGCGAATTCCGTCGAGGACACACTTCCGGAGTAGGTTTTACTTAAAAGTCTTTTGTCTTTTATTTTTCGTGTTTGCATTTATGAGGAAAAAAACAATATTACATGACAGTTCTCCATTATGGACGCGAGCGCTCTAAGCACTAACCCAGCAAACACATTTACGTTGTGGCAACGTCTCTGGCACGTTGTATTTCTGCTATGGCAACGTCGCTGTCTACGTGCTCGCAACATTGTAACAACGTAGAATTGTAAGACGTGACAGGGCTGTAGCAACGTTGCTGCGCGACATTCAGCAACTGAGAGACGACATTCTGACAATATTTTTATATGGTGTATTTTGTTAGATAATTATACTTTTTATCGTTTATTGTTTATCTATATTATTATTTAATGGGGCTATCAACACCTGCAAGTGTAGCCTACACTTTGAAGAGTAAAAATGACAGAAGGTTTCGTTAATTCAACTTTATTAAAACTGCATATAATCAAATTGCACTTCCAAAAGTCATACATTTGTGAAAAAAAAGAAAAAAAAGAAATAAAGGAATATACAAATTTATTTTAAGTATAATAAATAAAACATAAAAAGAAAAGGCAGATCAGAACATTTAAAGAACAAAACCGGGTCTGTATGGCGGACAGTAGCCGAAAGCAGGTGTCACCGGGGAAACATCCACAAATTCAGAGGAGCAAAGAAACGAATGAGACTAAATAGCGGAAAAATCAAACGAAAAACTAAACAGTGCGAGCGATGCTACATTAATCACATTATAATTAAAGTTGTAGGTTGTGTTTGATAGCTGAGGTAGGCTAAACGCAATACTCACGTATCCTTGCTCGATGATGAATGAGAACACAATGAGCCCAACAACAGGTGGTTGGAATTTAAAAGGCTGATTTTCGCGCTTCAGGGCAGTGACGAGTACATTATGTAGTCCAGTGGTTGTCAAGACAGCGTTGGTACAACCTTAAGCAATGGCCCTGAACGGTGGTTTAATACCAACATTGTGACAACGCTGTAACAACCTTCACCACACAACGTAGTTATAGCAACCTTTTGGCCATGTTGTTAAAACGTTGTTAGAAGGTTGGCTACGTTGTGCCAACGTTCTGTGTTTGCTGGGAAAAGACTTTCAAACATTCACAGAGACCTCAAAACAGAAAGCACAAATCCTTTCTTTAAAACGAATTTCGTTTTGTATCAACTGTATCTTAATTTTAATAATTTTTTCATTAACAAATTTCCTGGATTTAAAGTAAATATAGGCTAGCAACACAACATAAGGTCTGGGGTGCGTTTCCCGAAAGCATCGTTGGCCAACTATTGTCGCAAGTTCCGTCGTTACCAATAGAGTTCAATGGACATTGCGATGAACTTGCGACCATAGTTGGCCAACGATGCTTTCGGGAAACGCACCCCTGAACTGGAGATCATCATGAAAAAATTTAAATATATTTACAGAAAGCTGGTTCTAAACAAAACCATCCAAAACAAAAAAACTATGTAGCCTAATAAATGTGCATTTCTCCGGTGCGTTCACTAGCCTACTGCGAAGATCGCGAGTCAAGCCTATATCGTCAACTTCATCTTTGCCAGAAGTTAAATTTAAATCGCGTGTGTGAATGAATGATGTTTTAGCAAACTGTATTGCTACTGAGATGAGTAAAAATCGACTGAAATATGTTGAAATAAAATGTAGGCTATTTGTATAAGCAACGTATTAAACGGCAAATTAACAATATGCACTAATATTTCATGAAAACAACGTTACAGTCAGGCGAAATATGAAAGACAACATTTTGTTTAGTAGATTTGGGTACAGTTTTTACTGTAGAATATACTGCCACGTCAAATAAGCTTTTGTTTAGCTATTTCTATATAAAATAGCCTACTATTTTTGTCAAAAATAAAGTCATCAACTAAGATGTTAGCTGTTCCAATGTTGGCTATATTCAAAGTAATGAATACATAGATAAAATTTAGGCCTATAATCTTTTTTTTTTTTCACAAAGAAAGAGTACACTTGAAATAATTTTTTTGTAATTATTGTTGTTGTAACCTTTTTAATAAAATAGCAAAACATATTTACAAGATAGATGTAAGCAAAATCTTAAATGGTCAATATAAGTCTTCTTCTAAATATATGTTTTGTCCTTGCATTGTGGCTCAGTCAGTTTCACACCTGAGTGAATGGCTCATCATTATGCAGAGTGGGTGGGACATTGTATTCTCAGGTGTAAACCACTCCTCGTTCACGCCCCCCTCGCATATTGGCTTTCCAAGCAAAACCTGTTTTACATCAATTTAAATCAATGTATGGTTTTATGTGAACGATAAAGCAAGACTATTTTCACATAATTTAGAAGAAAAAACTATAGGCGATGACATCCATTAGTCAAAAGTCTTATTGCCACATATTTAGTATGTGTTTTGTGGCCTTATTTCAGCAACTTTCGTTTTTATTTTTTCCAATAACCACGCATAAACATTATTCTCTTAAAAATTCAAACATATACATGCATGTTGATCAGATATTTTGGTAGCCCTGTTTGTGCTATATAGAGTGAATTTACACCTTTGCCATTAACATGTTTATAAATAACTGAAAAAAGCACAAATGTCAGAGCATGTCAGAACACCTCCAGGGCCCAGAAAACAGCTCAGACTCCAGAGGGTTAAAACAGAGTTTGTTACCTTGCAGGTACAGCATGTCCATCTCAGGCTGGTTCTCGATTTTACGGCCATTTTCAAACTTGCTGCCAAAGTTGGATGTTTCCACAAACGCTCCAGTGAGGGAATAACCAGCTTCATATGGAGTGATCTCAAACCAGGGGTCTGCAGACAGAAACACATCCATATAACAGCTGACACAAACACTGACAACATAAGTCATTTAAATTTCTGTCTCTTTCACACAAACACAGACCTCCTTTTCTGGTCTGTTTGCATTGCTTGTCGATCACTGTGTAGATAGGAAACGGGTCTTTACTCTTCTGGTTCCACTGACCTGAGAGTGTGTGTTCATTTATCTGAAGAAAACATTTTTTGTAGCATCATTTTATTGTAAGACAACTTCAATTTCTTCAGTTATCAACAACTTCAAGTGATAAAACCTACTCATAAAACCTAACATGTTCTCTTTATAAAGTACCATTGTGGCAATCTGAGGAACCCAAAAATTATTTTATTTTTACTCTATTTTACTTTTATTCAGTTAGATTTTATATAGAGAATTTTCTATGGGATGATTATAGTCTCAAAAAGATTAACACGTGTAAGCACACTTATTAATGAACTTGATACATGTTGCAGAAATGTTTTATCCATGCCTTTCAACTTGCGTGTGCAAAATTCAAAATTGAATGAATGTGAAGCAATTTGTACAAATAGAGACATTTTTGTGAATACAAATGTTTTCCTTTGTATTAGTGTATCATAGTTTGCGCATGCAACACAGAAGATGTGCATGTGTGGATCAGGTGACGCGCGTGCATTCATTCTTTTCTGAGTCGATCTCATTTGATTCATTTGGATTTTGAGACTTTCTTTTCGCGGTTTTTAAGCATTTCACAACCCACACACAAACAACTACAAATGAATAGGTCTGGTGCTAATTATTAATGTGTGCACAACTACCCATCTATTTGACAAATTCACAAATGTGCGTCACTACATTTAAACTAATACAATACAACTTGTGTGTGCAAAATCCAAAATCACATGAATGTGCAGCATTTTGTACAAATAGAGACATAGTTGTTAATACAAAACCTCGATCTTGTATTAATGTAGGCCAGAATTTGTGCATGCAACAAGTAAGATGTGCATTTGTGGATCAGGTGACACGCGTGCATTCATTGACTCGTTTATGAGTCGATCCTATTTGATTCATTTGGATTTTGAGACTTTCATTTCGCAGGTTTCGCTTGCACGATCCACACACAGCTGTCTGAGAAAACCTGCTACCACTAGATGGCAGTATTCTGCTAAAACAGACAACGGCAGCATAATAAAGCGTTCTTCCCCATTTAAGACGCTTAATGAGAGTGATATTGAAGCACCACATTTAGTACACAATATAGTCCTACCTTATTAATAAAGCATACTTTATAGAGGCAAACAGATAACATCAGATTATGAACAACACCCATGGAAAAACATTATAAAACGCTTAACGTGCAATCGCGCGTTGAATGTTCAATAAGGTGTATTGGCTACTGAGTTTAAATATCACCGTCTTACTGCACTGACGTTAAGCTTTTTCTTTATAATATGCTCTATGGGAGGAAAACTATAGAGCCTACAGACAAGCGCCTATGAACGCGACGCGCGGCGTTTCATGTTAATGGCATTTTCCTTCCTGAGCCTGTAAAAAGAAGCTTAACATGAAATTCTGCAGTTGCGTTTAACTTTGCATGTGTATGGGAGAGAAACCGTCCGAGAGCGCAGTGAAGTAAGTTTTAGGTTTGATATTCGCCGCATTTTCTAAAGGGACCATCTGCAAATTCCACTCACAGTCAAAAAATATAAACGTCCAGTCATTCATTCAAATTAATACTTCCAAGGTTGTGGTAAATGCCTAGTGGGCAGACTGACTTAGCCTACTGTATGTCCAGCTAATATCCCGATTGAACAGTACGATTTTTTAAATTAGCCTACTGTAAATTGTTTTTCTATTCATGTTCCAAAGGTTGTATTGATAGTCAGGTGAAATGTTGCATTATTCACCTTTAGTAGGCTAAGTCACCAAAAACCTGTTTGGTTAATTACAGTAATTTTTGTTAAAAAAAATATTGTTTACTGTAAATAGGCAAGGGCGGTATTTGGACAATTTCACCTGTAGTAAGCCAGTCTAGTCACTAGGAACATACTACAGCCATTTTGAAAATGAAAAAACCCTTTTAGTGAATTACAGTATTTTTCTGCAGAATACAGGCTACATACAGCACATGAAGTAAAGTAAGAAAGTAATTAAGTAAATTTTATTTATAAAGCACATTTAAACATAGCAGGGCTATCCAAAGTGCTGAACAAAGTAAAAACAAGAATAAAGCATAGAAACAACCAAACAGAACAGGCAGAAACAGCATCAGGAGATCATTAAAATGCCAGGGAATAAAAATAAGTTTTCAATTTAGCAATTTAAAAATGAAGGGAAGACTTGTCCAAATTTTACTTGTAAATCCGTCTTACAGGAACCTTCTACAAGCTTTGGAATTTGAAAATGTCTGTTTTTAAATATTAAAAGTAATTTGAATGAAAACAAATTATACGTTTTAACGCAGTGGAATTGGCCGACGTTCCCTTGTGCATCACGAGCCGTGGTTAGCGCGTCAAAGCATTCTCATATACAAATATGCAGCTACACACGTAGGGCCAGTTGATTTTCAATTAATATTTCATGTCGATATACAATGGTTGCATATAGTTAAAACTAATCGTGCTATAGTAAGACTAGCCTATAACAATGGCTTAAGGGTCAAGGGAAAACAAATGTACTGTGAAAATCGTCTTTAACATTTAAAAACAGACATTTTCAAATTCCAAAGCTTGTATACTATGTATATTATGTGTAGTCAGATAAAAATAAGCATAATATGAACGCAACTGCGAAACATTTTTTTTTAACAGGAAGGAAAATGCCATTAACATGAAACGCCGCGCGTCGCGTTCATAGGCGCTTGTCTGTAGGCTCTATAGTTTTCCTCCCATAGAGCATATTATAAAGAAAAAGCTTAACGTCAATGCAGTAAGACGGTGATATTTAAACTCAGTAGCCTATACACCTTATTGAACATGCAACGCGCGATTGCACGTTAAGCGTTTTATAGTGGTTTTCTATGGGTGTTGTTCATAATCTGATGTTATCTGTTTGCCTCTATAAAGTATGCTTTATTAATAAGGTAGGCCTATATTGTGTACTAAATGTGGTGCTTCAATATCACTCTCATTAAGCGTCTTAAATGGGGAAGAACGCTTTATTATGCTGCCGTTGTCTGTTTTAGCAGAATACTGCCATCTAGTGGTAGCAGGTTTTCTCAGACAGCTGTGTGTGGATCGTGCAAGCGAAACCTGCGAAATGAAAGTCTCAAAATCCAAATGAATCAAATAGGATCGACTCAGAAACGAGTCAATGAATGCACGCGTGTCACCTGATCCACAAATGCACATCTTACTTGTTGCATGCACAAATTCTGGCCTACATTAATACAAGATCGAGGTTTTGTATTAACAACTATGTCTCTATTTGTACAAAATGCTGCACATTCATGTGATTTTGGATTTTGCACACACAAGTTGTATTGTATTAGTTTAAATGTAGTGACGCACATTTGTGAATTTGTCAAATAGATGGGTAGTTGTGCACACATTAATAATTAGCACCAGACCTATTCATTTGTAGTTGTTTGTGTGTGGGTTGTGAAATGCTTAAAAACCGCGAAAAGAAAGTCTCAAAATCCAAATGAATCAAATGAGATCGACTCAGAAAAGAATGAATGCACGCGTGTCACCTGATCCACACATGCACATCTTCTGTGTTGCATGCGCAAACTATGATACACTAATACAAAGGAAAACATTTGTATTCACAAAAATGTCTCTATTTGTACAAATTGCTTCACATTCATTCAATTTTGAATTTTGCACACGCAAGTTGAAAGGCATGGATAAAACATTTCTGCAACATGTATCAAGTTCATTAATAAGTGTGCTTACACGTGTTAATCTTTTTGAGACTATAATCATCCCATAATTTTCCTAATCAAAAATCAAGTAAATTTGATCACCATTTCATTCCCAGATAGAGAAAAAGATATATGATTGTTTGACTTAAGTATTATCTATAAAGTTTGGAATTTTTAACTCTCGACTTTCAATAGGTTATTGGTTAAAAGTGAACATGCATGATATTGTTCACACTATCAATAGTATCTTTAGTCATAGTTGGGGCTGTGAGTTGAAACATTGTTTATTTCCAGGATAAAAAAGTTTATAAATCTCAGATTTTAATAAGATCATAAAGGGCATAAAGTCACGAAGAGCTGTGTAATTAATTGTCACAGACCTCTTTCACATATGTTGTGACGACCATCGCTGCCCAGAAGTCAGTCAAGCTGAATTTGTCTTTCTCTTTCTCATTGTAATATTTCTTCAGTTTGGCATAAGCATCTCCCCAGCTGACTTTAGGACCCTTGAGTCTCCGGACGATCTTGTCTTTCACAGTCTTTAGTTTGGTGGACCAGTCTGGCTCCTGATATAAGGAGGCCATGCACCTTCAGAGGAACCAAATTATCAACAAGCAGAAAGAAAACTATATTGAATACTGGAAAGAAACGACCAAAACACAAAGTAAATTACAATGTTATCTGACCCTAAAAAGAGAATTCACACTGGCAAATTACCTGAGTACAATAAAATGTCCTAAACTAAGAAAAATGTTGACAACATACAGACTGAGTGAACACAGCCTGGCCATAGAGAAGGGTCGCCACAGACAGAGCTGGCTCCCACAAGAGGAGAGACTCCGCTCCCAGTGTGACAGGAGACAGGTAGAGACAGAGCTGTGTGTGTGTGTGTGTGTGTGTGTGTGTGTGTGTGTGTGTGAGAGAGAGAGACTTTGCTCCCAGTGTGACAGGGGACAGGCAGAGACAGAGCTGCACTTTCTGACCTCATGCCCCAAATATAAGACACCAAGACAAAGACACTTTGCAAACATTTCCCAAATGTTTTCCCAATGTGTGTGTGTGTGTGTGTGTGTGTGTGTGTGTGTGTGTGTGTGTGTGTGTGTGTGTGTGTGTGTGTGTGAGAGAGAGAGAGAGAGAGAAAGAGAAAGTAAGAGTATGAGTATGAGAGAAAGAGAAAGTAAGAGTATGAGAGTGTGTGAGAGTAAGAGAATATGAGAGAGTGTGTGTGTGTGTGTGTGTGTGTGTGTGTGTGTGTGTGTGTGTGTGTGTGTGTGTGTGAGAAAGAAAGTAAGAGTGTGAGAAAGTAAGAGAGTATGAGAGTGTGTGTGTGTGTGTGTGAGAGAAAGAGAAAGTAAGAGTATGAGAGTGTGTGAAAGTAAGAGAATATGAGAGTGTGTGTGTGTGTGTGTGTGTGTGTGTGTGTGTGTGTGTGTGTGTGAGAGAGAGAGAGAGAGAGAGAAAGTACGAGAGTATGAGAGTGTGTGAAATAAGAGAGTATGAGTGAGTGTGTGTGTGTGTGTGTGTGTGTGTGTGAGAGAGAGAGAGAGAGAGAGAGAAAGATAAAGTAAGAGTATGAGAGTGTGTGAAAGTAAGAGAATATGAGTGTGTGTGTGTTCAAGTTCAAGTTTCAAGTTTCACTTTATTTATCCTTAGAAAGGAAATTTAGTGTGCAGCAGGATATCTAAAAAACAAAAACAGGATAAAGAGCACCACCAGATGCCAACAACATTATAAACACAACACAGGATACACATCAACATCAACAATGGAGACATTCCTTCTCCAGAACCAATGACAGAAACCAATACAATACACAATCAGTGTGTCATAGTGAACAATGACAAAAAAATATACTATATAAAAAAAATTCATAAGATATCACCTAAGGGAATTCAGAGTCCTAATAGCCACAGGAATAAAAGAAGCCCTGGCACGTCTGGTTCTTAACATGGGTAGCCTAAAACGGCGACCTGAGGGGAGCAAATCAAACTCCCCAAAAAGTGGGTGATCAGAACAATTTAAAATGTGGTTAGCCTTACCCCGGACCCGTTTATCATATATATGTTGCAGCTGTGGTAGCTGTACCCCAACCACCTTAGAGGCAACATTTACCAGCCTAGCTAGCTTATGCTTGTTGATCATTGAAAGGCCACTGTATCACACCACAATGCAAAATGTCAAGACTGATTGAATAAAACACTGGTAAAACAAAGTCATCAGAGTCCTACACACGCTAAATGATTTCATCTTCCTCAAGAAGAAAAGTCTCTGTTGGGCCTTTTTACAGGCAGCAACTGTGTTGCTCTCAAAAGATAATTTGCTGTCAATGATGGTTCCTAAATATTTATATTCATCTACTGTCTCAACATTCATATTCTGAATAACAGTTTCTGAAATATTGTGCTGTAATCTACGAAAATCAATAATCATGTCCTTTGTCTTGGAAACGTTAATAGACAGATAGAAGTTGTCACACCACTCAATAAAATCATCAACTACAGGGCCATGCCCATCCTCATCATTATTCAAAAGGCTCACTATAACAGTATCATCTGCAAATTTCACACAGTGCCTATTCTCATACTTGCTCCTACAGTCATTCGTATATAGAATAAAAAGCAAAGGTGAAAGAACACATCCCTGCGGAGAGCCTGTGGAGGTAAGGGCTTTTGAGGATGAAACACCATTTACTCTAACACACTGCGACCTGTTCGACAGAAAATCCAGAATCCAGCCAATTAAATTAGAGTTCAAGTTAAAAAGAGACTGAAGTTTCTCAGCCAACAAGAAGGGCTGAATAGTATTAAATGCTGAAGAGAAATCAATAAAAAGGAGCCTCGCATGAGTTTTTGAGGATTCCAGATGTTGATAAAGGAAATTTAACAATGTAAGTATTGCATCCTCAACACCTCTACTAGGCCTGTAAGCAAACTGGAGAGGATCTAACTGCTCCTCTACCTGCTTCAGTAACTCCTGCTTAATCAACTTCTCAAAAGTCTTCATCACCAATGAGGTGAGAGCTACAGGTCGAAAGTCATTTAAGACCTTAGGGTTCTTACACTTAGCTACAGGAATGATTGTAGAATGTTTCCAAATCTTTGGCACTGTTTGCGTCTGAAGTGATTGAGTAAAAATGACTTTAAAGATCTCACTTAACTGACCAGCACAAGACTTAAGGACTCGACCACTGATGTTGTCAGGGCCAGGACTTTTCCTAACATTAGTTTGTTTAAATAATGATTTGACCTTAACTTCATCAATATCAAAATCAAGAATACAATCACTGACCAAATTATCACACATGTGACTGATTTGTTCACTAAAATCACTGTTAGAAAATCTCATATAAAAACTATTTAATTCATTTGCTAGCTGCTCATCATAATCAAAACCATTTAATGACACAGTGCTAGTGCCTTTGTGTAGACCTGTCATGAGCTTCATTCCATTCCACACAGATCTGAGATCAGACTCACTGAATTTAGACTCAATTTTCCTTTTATACTGGAGTTTAGCCTTTACTATTTCAGCTCGCACAACCTTCCTAATTGCAGCATATGCACTTTTATCACCACTATTAAAAATAGACCTCTTTTCCCTTAACAGATGTTTCAGTTCTTTAGATATCCAGGGCTTGTTATTAGGATAAGAAGTTCATCAATGTTGTTGGAAGAGTCTTGAAAAACAGACCAATCGGTACAGTCAAAACAGCCCTGCAGGGCCAAAGTGCTCTCCTCATTCCACACCTGTACCACACGTGCCTGCACTTTGTCTCTATATAGCACAGGTCTGTATGTGGGCAAAAGATGCACCACATTATGGTCAGAAAAACCTATAGGAGGACCTGCAACAGACTTATAGGCTCCCTTGATAGAGCCATAGCAGAGATCCAATAGTCTGTTCCCCCGAGTGGGACAGGTGACATACTGGGTGAAACTGCTCAGCGACTTTTTACAGTTAACATGATTAAAATCACCAAGGAAGAAGCACGGGGCATCAGGAGAGATAGATTGTAGTTTTTGAGCTACATCAGAAGCGGATTTTATATCTGCTCTTGGGTGGATGTACACTACTGTCAAAAATATTTGGGGAAATTCCCTAGGCAGATAAAATGGTCTAACAGACACCGACAACAGCTCGATGTCCGGTAAACAAATCCGTTTGCGCACAGTGGCGCCGTTGCACCACTTTGGATGTACAGGCAAACACCTCCGCCGTGCCCCTTCCCCGTCGTCTCCAGGTCACGGTCCAAACGGATAGGAACCCCATAACCATCACGGTAGAATCCAGGTCAGTGTCAGACAGCCACGTCTCAGTGAAAGCCATCACACAAGCGTCCCTGAACTCGCGCAAAGAGGCCACACACGTTTGCAGTTCATCAGTCTTATTCCTTAAGGACTGGACATTAGCCAGCAGTATCGTTGGTAGGGGAAGACGTTTCTTTAGCAGCTACCATTAGTTTTCTTAGTCGTTGCCGCACTCCGCCCCGTTTCCCTCTTTTCCTGATTTGTTTACCAGGTGTAACCGGACGCCTAAAACTTTGTGTGGGAGCATTGTCACTGACTACAAAGTCAAAACAATCAAACTCCCCGCGACTCAATAGCCGAGTTGCATCTTCACCACATAATTGCTTGATTTAAATCCCAGGAGAAAGTCCCTTGTGTATTGGATCCTGTCGGGCTTCACAAACAAACCCCGAGTGATGTTCAGCACGATTGTCAAAAGTAGGAAGAAGAATATCTCCATTGTTGGGCCCGATAAGCACGGCAGAACACCCGTACACAAACTGAAGTAATAAATAAATAAATAAATAAATAAATAACGTTGTAGTTTAAACATAAAAACGTAAACAATATATGCTACGGACAACAAACAAACGCAGACACCTGCTACCGGGTCGCCTGCAATTGAGCCGCGCCCCACCCACCACCTGTGTGTGTGTGAGAGAGAGAGAGAGAGAGAGAGAGAGAGAGAGAGAGAAAGAGAAAGTAAGAGTATGAGAATGTGTGAAAATAAGAGAGTATGAGAGTGAGAGAGTTAGAGAGTGTGTGTGTGTGTGTGTGTGTGTGTGAGAGAGAGAGAGAGAGAGAGAGAAAGAGAAAGTAAGAGTATGAGAGTGTGTAAAAGTAAGAGAATATGAGTGTGTGTGTGTGTGTGTGTGTGTGTGTGTGTGTGTGTGTGCGTGCGTGCATGTGTGTGTGAGAGAGAGAGAAAGAGAAAGTAAGAGTATGAGAGTGTGTGAAAATAAGAGAGTATGAGAGTGAGAGAGTTAGTGTGTGTGTGTGTGTGTGTGTGTGTGTGTACCAGGTGGATCCAGAGACTCCGCTCAGATAAAGCACACAGTCCAGAAGACCTGCTTTCTGGAGTTGATCCAGGGATCCCAGCAAACCCACCATGGCTCTTGCTCCTCCTCCAGATCCCAGTAATGCAATGTTTGGCACTGTCCTCTGAAACGCACACAGATTGTTTTGCAAACATTTGATGTTCATTTGTTACGTCATTTCGAGAAGACGCTGACAGATATATGAAATATACGATTTTTTACCAAATCAGAGTTTATCTGAAGCTTCTGCAGGCTTTGTTGAACAGTTTTTCTCCTCATGGCTACAAACTCCTCCTCCTCCTTATTCAGAGAGTGTTCGATTCTCACTTTACGGTTTCTGCAGCGACACAGACAGACAGACTGAATTTAACATCACATTCTATTGTTTCATACATTTTTGATTTCAGATTAAAAATACAATTTAGCCAGCAGTTCATTTACATCAGTTATTCTGAGATTTTTTTCCAGTTTTGTAGCTATATAAACTTTTTGGTAACACTTTATATTACGACCCGCAAACAACTGCGTAAGTAAACCGAAACTACGGTGTACGTTTCTGTAATTATAGTGTACTTCCGTGTAGGTATAAGGGAACAATATGTTAAGTTTTGGGTAATAAAGGGGTAACAAGCAGATATACAACCTGCAAAGAACTTCGTAAGTAAACCGAAATTACGGTGTATGTTTCTGTAATTATAGTGTACCTCCGTGTAGGTATAAGGGAACAATATGTTAAGTTTTGGGTAATAAAGGTGTACAACCAGATATACAAGCAAATTATTTATAATGTAATTATTTTAAAACTAACAGGTACCTATTCTGTTAATATATTCCAGGCAAAAATTGTACGTCTGTTGTATAAACGTTTTTATCACATTTCTGGAAAAATATGTTCTTGTGCAGGGTAATTTTGACATCTGTGGGTTGTAAATTAAACTTTTTGGCAATGCTATTTATTGGCTTTTCTTACTAAACTACTTAACGTTAAGCCAAAAAAAATAATAGTTTTTGCTATGTTTTTAATTTAAAACGTACCATGTAGTACTTAGTACTACTACTTACCTTATCACATTGTATTGCAATGACACTTAAATGTCAGGGCAAATATACTGTGTAATTAAAAAAAAAATTGTTTTGTTTTTTTAATAAGAGTACCTTTCTCTGTAATTACTGTGCAAATAGTGTTGTTTCGTATTGTTACATAGTAAGTAGTGTTTGTTACCCATTTCAACTGTGTAGTTACAGGGTAAGTGTAACTCCTGCGGGCTGTAAATTAAAGTGGAGCTTGTTACCCCCTTGTTCTGTGTAGTTACAGGGTAAGTGTAACTCCTGCGGGGTGTAAATTAAAGTGGAGCTTGTTACCCCCTTGTTCTGTGTAGTTACAGGGTAAGTGTAACTCCTGCGGGCTGTAAATTAAAGTGGCGCTTGTTACCCCCTTGTTCTGTGTAGTTACAGGGTAAGTGTAACTCCTGCGGGCTGTAAATTAAAGTGGCGCTTGTTACCCCCTTGTTCTGTGTAGTTACAGGGTAAGTGTAACTCCTGCAGGCTGTAAATTAAAGTGGAGCTTGTTACCCCCTTGTTCTGTGTAGTTACAGGGTAAGTGCAGTAAATATACAATAAAGGATCCAATTTAATTTCTGACTTTTATTTTACAAAAAAATGTCAAAACACTTTTTCATCTTAATAAAACATGATCTTTTCTACAGTATACTCAAACAACAAAGTAACACATTATCCCCCCCCCCCCCCCCCCCTTATTTGCGTCCCTTGCTTTTCTTCTTCTTTCTTTTCTTGCTCTTCTTTTTCTTAACTTCCACTGGGGACTCTGAAGTTGAGGAGTTGATGGAGTCCCATTGGTCTTGCTGCACTGCAAAAATATGAATATACAGTATACATGCTCTTAGCAAGCTACACCTTCAATTTTAAGTTGTCGAACAATCCTCCACTCTAAACATTTTGTGCCACCTGATATTACTGTAGTAACTGTAATTTTGAAGAAAACACATTTTGGTGAAGTTTGAGTCAGATCATGGGGGGGTTGTGATATTTTATAGTGATAATGACTGTAGTGCAGTAGAAAATGTTTTTAAAAAAGGCATAGTTGTTCTGACAGCAACAAAAAACAAACAAAAAAAGCATGAAACACAAACCTGAGGGCTGTGGCAATAGTTCAATAGTTCGGATTGAGCTGATCAACAAACGGACAGGGAACTACGTCATCACGTTGAAAGGTCACGCCTGCGCCGGCCGAAGTACCGCCCCACTGTTTACAATGCGACCGTACGTAGGAGGATAATTCAAATAGTATTGTTTGCGATTATATATAGAAATAGTATTCAGTGAATATGAATATGAATAGTATATGAATAACATTCTGATGAATATGAATAGTAGTTCAAATAGTATTGCCGGCGCAGGCGTGACCTTTCAACGTGATGACGTAGTTCCCTGTCCGTTTGTTGATCAGCTCAATCCGAACTATTGAAGGTAAAAAGTCTATAAATTATATATTTCTTTTTTTTAAATGACCTATCGTTTCGCTAGATAACAACCTATTCTTCAGCTGTGATCGCGTACAGCCCGTTTAAACACTTAAAAGACTTTTGAAACTGCATTGATTTGGACTTAACGATGGTGACCAATGAAGTCCGTTGTAAATTTTCATTTTGGGGTGAACTAATCCTTTAATAAGTGCATTTATAATGTACAGTACCAGTGATGTTTAGTTCTTCAATTTGATGTTTTAAAAAATAGGAAAGTGGTCACAAGTATAAGCCCTGGAGTAGGGCAGGAGTAAAATTTAAACGTCAAACCTTTCTTTCTTTCTTTCTTTCTTTCTTTCTTTCTTTCTTTCTTTCTTTCTTTCTTTCTTTCTTTCTTTCTTTCAAAGATAAGATTATCACTCTTAAAGCAGAGATCACCTTGCTCAAAGATGAGTGTGATTTTTTGAAAAAGGAAACTGAAAAGATGAAGTCTGCTGTCCCATCTGCAATGGCACAGAGATATACTGTTACTATAGTGCCACAGCCCTCATGTTTATGTTTAATGCTTTTTTGTTTTTTTTGTTGCTGTCAGAACAACTATGCCTTTTTTAAAAACATTTTCTGCTGCACTACAGTCATTATCACTATAAAATATCACAACCCCCCCATGATCTGCCTCAAACTTCACCAAAATGTGTTTTCTTCAAAATTACAGTTACTACAATAATATCAGGTGGCACAAAATGTTTTAGAGTGGAGGATTGTTCGACAACTTAAAATTGAAAGTGTAGCTTGCTAAGAGCATGTATACTGTATATTCATATTTTTGCAGTGCAGCAAGACCAATGGGACTCCATCAACTCCTCAACTTCAGAGTCCCCAGTGGAAGTTAAGAAAAAGAAGAGCAAGAAAAGAAAGAAGAAGAAAAGCAAGAGAAGCAAATAAAAGGGGGGGGGGGGGTATAATGTGTTACTTTGTTGTTTGAGTATACTGTAGAAAAGACAATGTTTTATTAAGATGAAAAAGTGTTTTGAAATGTTTTTGTAAAATAAAAGTCAGAAATTAAATCGGATCCTTTATTGTATATTTACTGCACTTACCCTGTAACTACACAGAACAAGGGGGTAACAAGCGCCACTTTAATTTACAGCCCGCAGGAGTTACACTTACCCTGTAACTACACAGAACAAGGGGGTAACAAGCTCCACTTTAATTTACAGCCCACAGGAGTTACACTTACCCTGTAAATACACAGAACAAGGGGGTAACAAGCGCCACTTTAATTTACAGCCCGCAGGAGTTACACTTACCCTGTAACTACACAGAACAAGGGGATAACAAGCTCCACTTTAATTTACAGCCCGCAGGAGTTACACTTACCCTGTAACTACACAGAACAAGGGGATAACAAGCTCCACTTTAATTTACAGCCCGCAGGAGTTACACTTACCCTGTAAATACACAGAACAAGGGGGTAACAAGCACCACTTTAATTTACAGCCCGCAGGAGTTACACTTACCCTGTAACTACACAGAACAAGGGGGTAACAAGCGCCACTTTAATTTACAGCCCGCAGGAGTTACACTTACCCTGTAACTACACAGAACAAGGGGGTAACAAGCTCCACTTTAATTTACAGCCCACAGGAGTTACACTTACCCTGTAACTACACAGAACAAGGGGGTAACAAGCGCCACTTTAATTTACAGCCCGCAGGAGTTACACTTACCCTGTAACTACACAGAACAAGGGGATAACAAGCTCCACTTTAATTTACAGCCCGCAGGAGTTACACTTACCCTGTAACTACACAGAACAAGGGGATAACAAGCTCCACTTTAATTTACAGCCCGCAGGAGTTACACTTACCCTGTAAATACACAGAACAAGGGGGTAACAAGCTCCACTTTAATTTACAGCCCGCAGGAGTTACACTTAGCCTGTAAATTCACAGTTGAAACGGGTAACAAACACTACTTACTATGTAACAATACGAAACAACACTATTTGCACAGTAATTACAGAGAAAGGTAGGCTACTCTTATAAAAAAAATTAAAAAAAACTTTTAATTACACAGTATATTTGCCCTGACATTTAAGTGTCATTGCAATACAATGTGATAAGGTAAGTACTAAGTACTACATGGTACGTTCTAAATTAAAATCATAGCAGAAACTATTTTTTTTGGCTTAACGTTAAGTAGTTTAGTAAGAAAAGCCAATAAATAGCATTGCCAATGTTTTTCGAAATCAGCTGTTTATAAAATTGTTTCAGATAAATTTTTTATCATACTGTGCTTACATACAGCCATATATATATATATATATATATATATATATATATATATATATATTAATTTACAACCCACAGATGTCAAAATTACCCTGTAACTACATTGCACAAGAACATATTTTTCCAGAAATGTGATAAAAACGTTTATACAACAGACGTACAATTTTTGCCTGGAATATATTAACAGAATAGGTACCTGTTTTAAAATAATTACATTATAAATAATTTGCTTGTATATCTGGTTGTACACCTTTATTACCCAAAACTTAACATATTGTTCCCTTATACCTACACGGAGGTACACTATAATTGCAGAAACATACACCGTAATTTCGGTTTACTTACGAAGTTCTTTGCAGGTTGTATATCTGCTTGTTACCCCTTTATTACCCAAAACTTAACATATTGTTCCCTTATACCTACACGGAAGTACACTATAATTACAGAAACGTACACCGTAGTTTCGGTTTACTTACGCAGTTGTTTGCGGGTCGTAATATAAAGTGTTACCAACTTTTTTCTATAAACTTTAAGAGACATTTAATTATGTAAGTATGGTCTGCTACCCGACCCGAGCCCGACGGGTCCCGAAAAATGTGCGGGTTTCGGGTCGGGTTCGGGTTAATGTTTATTGAACAGCCTCGGGTTCGGGTTTGTAACTAAGAAAAACTAAATAGGCTATAAGTTATATAGTTTGCGTGCCGTGTGCTTTGCCTGCTTGCTGTGTTGTGGTGACCGGCACGCGCGAGAGAGAAAGTTGCGTGAGCAGATGTGCAATGTGTGCATAGGCTACACAGACCACAGACACACAGGCTCTCTCTCTCTCAAATTTGATATATATATATATAAACGAAATGTTTTTTTAAGCACTTTTATTTAAGTTATTGCTGTTGTTCATTTAATTTGTTTAAAAATTCACCCAGAGCGGTTTCTTCTCGCTAATAGCCTATTTTGGGATTCACCTGCACGCCAAAGAAAAGGAATTCTGTCAGCTGCCTACCGAGTTTGAATTTGATATAAAATGGTTTTTATTTGCTGTGAGAAATAGAGTGGACCTCGGGTCGGGTTCGGGCTTAACATGTAAATGTAATTGTCGGGTCGGGTTAAATGATCGCGGGTACGGGCCGGGTTCGGGCTTCAGTTTAAAGCCCGTGCAGACCTCTAGCACTTATTTTACTGCTTCTATGAATCTGAGCAGAATTACCTTGAATTGGATCCAGCCATCTATAAAACAATTGACATTAGTTAAAATTTATAAATAATTTGATTCGAACTCATGAAAGTTTCACTTTTTCATAAAAGCTTCTTTTAAGGATGTTGTAAAAGCTTTAAAACATATACTCGCTGTTCTTGTATAGTTTAGTAAATCCTGAGACTTCACCGATAGCAGCACAGCAGCCGTCGTCTCTCAGAACAGACTGAGGAAGTGCTCTAAAACCACTCTCAAATATAGACATGATAAGATAATGTACTTTAACCCTTTATGGGGCAAGTAACCATATTTAGTCACTTCCGCACACATTCAAAATGCCCTCCCCCTGCCTCCATTTGGAGTTGTAGAGTCATGTGGTTTTCTCTCAGTCAATCATGGGAGATCAAGCTATCTGACAGATATTGACATCAAGGCATCTGACCAATCAGCACCTCAAACACAGCCATCTTGCAGAAATCATAAATGTTGCTTTTTTGAACCTGGCTTCTCCCACGGCTATAGTAATAACATCATAACTAAACATGGTAAGTTGATTTAACTCATAAATTATTTGGTTGAATAGTTGTGTTAAAGATTAACATTGTTGTTATTTGCATAGCATTTGTAAAAATTAGCTTAATGTTTGGCTGAAAACTAAATGGACCATATTTGATCATATGCCCCGTTCACCTAAGACTAGCAAGTGTCCATTTTTAGACATATGCCTTATGAATGTATGTTTTTTTTTTTTTATTATAGTTAAATGGCACGCACACACAAATAAAAACAGGGACACTCTTAGGTATTAAAATGTTTTGGCTCAGGGGGACTGCTGTGGTCCCCCATATGTGTGCACAGTCACACACACACTTACTGTGGTTCTGGCTGTATGGAAATTTAAAAATGTATGTAAAACAACTATTTATACAATAATCATTCAATTAAAAAGCCCTTGTAGCAGCTGCCACAGCTTTTTTGTGTTAACTGCATATTTTATTTGCAAAAAAAGGCACAGATTTACCACCACTTGATTTTTTTTTAATATAAGAACTTTTTTCTTTTTTTTGTTATGTCCTGTAACATCTCCCTTTAGCTTTCTGAGGTTATCAATATCATTATCAGTCAACTTTTACTAACAGGATCGAGCTACATTTACTATGGTAAAATCACATTAGTTTAGTGGCATTCGCAACTGATTTGTAAAGAAAACATCAAACTGCACTTACTTACACATGAATGACCGACAATCAGAACGATAGCTTAAAAAGAACATTAAATAAAATAAAAACCCACCTGGATTGACGGTCAGGGTCACTCTTTCCTCTCACCGCATTTTTTTTTTTTTTTTTTTTTTTTGGCAACGACGTTCAAAGGTCATTTGATGACGATACACCTGATAAACGGCACTGTCGTTATTTATAAGACCACTAGATGTTGCCTAATTTTAAAATGTAACTATAGGTCGTAATACGCAGTGTGTACAAACGACTTATACGGTCGTTTTTCGCAGGAGGACAGTCTCCATCAACAGCCACTTTTATGTCACAGTCCCAGGGGATCATTTTGATTTTAACTTACAGAAACGTTTATCTTTATGCCCACATAATTTATTTCTGCTACTGTACATTTATGTATAGATCATATTGTTTGACCCTTTCAATTGTAAAAGATCTCGATGAAATTTATTGCAGTGCAACAGTAACAAAGTACTGTTGTGGAAATTATTTATTTAATGGTGACTCCATTAACCAAATCACTCAGGAAATGCCTTTAAGTATTTTATTCTTGCAGGAATGGTCTTTCACAGACAGACAGAGTTTTTCTGCAGAGAAGGACAGCCTCCCATCGTGAGCTTTTTCTGTTTGCAGGGCCTTTGCCACTGCTGCGCTGTCTTGTTTTGATGTGGGGAACGCCTCTACACACTTTGACTTCAACACAAGAAAAAAAAAAAAAATCCCTAGACTTGGTGTTAACGAATGAAATCGATCATCAAATGGTTTCTCTGGTGGTGGGTGTGTGGCTATTCCCCTGCCAACATTGAGTGTGGAACAGATTATTCATGATCGGCAAAAAATGTCAGCGTAAGTAGTGAACCCCATAGTGAACCAATGTTTGTTATGTCAATTATCATTCCCTGTTTTGATTCATAGTCTTCCACATGTATTAATTTAGCATAGTGCTGGACAAAAATGTTTTGGAAGGCAGGGTTTGCCATCAGGGTCCCACCAAACGCCATTCTTTAAAGCACAGCCTGCTTTTCTCCATTGTTGCTTCTCTGCCGTAGAGGAAAATGACTGCATCTCTAGAATAGATTCAGAAGGGGAAGTGGTTATAGGGTTATCATGGGGACAGAGCAATATAGTGGTTTAGAAGCTGCAGTTTTTGCAGTTACTTCTCGCTCTGCTGAGTAAGCCGTGCACCTGCAGACTGCTACAGTTTTGGGCGGAAGAACGGCATGCAATAAGTCAGATTTCAGTACAGAGTAACAAGAGGTGCAATTAGAGCGGATTGTATAATTCCACGTAGGAGAACTTCCTTTGGTCAAGCTATTTTTTCATTCAGACCACACTCAATTAGAGAATGCTCATCGTTTAACTCATTTAAGCATCATTTTAAGAAATGGCTTCTTCATAATAAACAATGTGAACATTAATGCTGAACATTTAGGCCAAATAACATCACACTATTAATGTACACTGTCCCTTTTCTAAATAAATACAAATAAATAGATATTTGAGAATGGTTCAGAACTGGAATTCCATCGGATTTCAAAAATGTCCTGTGCTTCCATAAAGCTCCAAAGTCCCCAAAAGCCCAAAAGCAGAATATAGGCTATATAGTAGAGGTCTTCACGGGTCAAAAAATTCGTGCCCGAACCCGAAAGAGACCCGTAATGTGCTAAACCGAACCGACCCGGACCCGTCTATTATTTCAAAAGCTGGACCGGGACCCGTGCAGATCCGAGAAATGCCAAACCGGACACGACCTGGACCCGTCTATTATTTGAAAGCTGGACCCGAAACCGCCGGGAAGACACAGACCCGACTGGACCCGATTGTCACATATTCCACCTTAAACTGCTATTACAAGTCAATAAACCTGTTGCTAAAAATACAACTTTTTGTCTTACCTAATTTAAGGAGCCGTGGTAGCGTAGTAGTCTCCTCTCCCTTCCTTGTAACGTTAATGTTACCTGGGACATTCTACCCGTACATTTGCTGTCCTGGCACTACTATTGTTTTATAAAACTGGTGTAATCCACATATTTCCCAAAACTGTCATACAGTGAATTAATTTAGAGGGTTTTACAACAGAATATGTTATGTATTTGATTAAATAGTTTTTTATTTTTGTTTAAAAAACAGTTTTTAAAATTAAGAACCCCTAAAATGTACTGTCCCAGGTCAAATCTCAATTCTATACATCATATAAATAATAATTATACATTTGAAATTCATAGAAAAAACAATACCATAGCACATTTAAGATGTTATAATTTGTATTATTCGATTAAAATCTTCAGTAAAATGAATTAATAATAAATAAATTGATTTTTTAGAAGTGTCCCCGGGTTTCTGTCATGCCCTGTCACACTTGCATAAAAGATTCCAAGAAAAGTGTGTGATATGTCTTTAAGGTCCCAAATCACAGGAAGTGACCTCATTTGCCTCTCATCACACACTGACACCAACCAGAGGTAAGTTCTGTCCTTGAATTTTGCATTTTGTAAGGTAAAATGTTTTTACCTGAGGTCGAGCTACTACGTCAGTTCCTGTCACGCAATAATGTCCCAGAAAATGTATGTCAATAGGTTTAGATTTGGAACAAATTAAATCTTTTGTGTAAATACTCTCTGAAATGTTGTCAGTTTTTATGCTAGCATGCTAAATAGCTGAGTCATAGCTGTTAAAATGTCTGACTGTCAGGCCCTGTCACGTCAGGCTCTGTCACATTTCACTGTGACAGGGCCTGACATTCTGTGACGGGGCCTGATACATTGCTTGTTTGTAGTGAATACCACAGGTAAACTTCTTGTTTCTTTGCAGATGAATATGTTGACTACTGCTAACATTTGTTTATTTATTTATTTTGAATAAACGCCTAATTTCAATTCAAATTAAATTTAATTTTGATGCTGCAAACGCTCATAAATGATAGATACAAATCTCTCTTTTGTCTGCGACAAAGATGAGCTGCATTTTAAGTTGTGTTTTGTTTATAAAAAAAAAAAGAACAAATGTTTATAACTGTATATTTGCATAATAATGAGTAATCAATGAAATTCAAACAGATTCCAATGGCACCAGTTAGTGCAGCGGAGAGGCAAAGACAGTGTCGGGCCCGTCGAAATACTGATCCAGATAGGAAGGAGAGGCATCTTCAGAAAGAGAGGGACAGATGGATGTAAGGATTTAATCATTAATGTTTGTAAAAATACATGTTTAGCTGTTTTAGTGACTGTTTTTAAATGTCTTTTTCTTGTTAGTGCTGATACAAAAAATGAAATACATCAATTTGTTATGTGTTTTTTAAAAGCTTACATAACTGAATCAGTTTAGTTTTACCTGTAAGGATTTAATAGTTAATGATTTAAAGAATATATCTTGAACTCGTTTAAAAATGTGTTTTATGTGTTGCTACTTAATTGTTCATCATTATTCAATTTTTAAATAAAAAAGATTCAACTGTTAAAAAATGGTTTTGTACAACAATATTAATTAATACAATAATACCAAAGACAAGTGTGCTGTGTGTATTGTTTCTTCTATTATACAGCTCTTAAGTTACTGATTCAATAAGGAATCTGGGTAAAGATATATGATAACATATATAGGATATATTAATGAATTTTACTTGTAGCCTACACAGGTTTAAAGTGGCTGATAATAGACCTAGAGAATTAAAATACTGTTTACTTTTTAAAATCGAGACTATCTTTTCCCATTGTTAATTGTGTTTGATTAATTTTATTAATAAAGACTTATCCACTATTTAAATACAGATTTTTAGTATATTACTACAAATTATAAAGCAGTTTATTGATATAAATATCAAAAATCTAAAAGGCGTGCATCATACATGAGACCTGGGTGAACAATGTACAGTTGGTTTTATGACTGTAAGTCATTGTCTTCAAATGCTATTGAAGTTAGAAACGTTTATGCCAATGTCGCATGTAATTTTGAGACGGTCCCTAAATATGCGTGCGACAAAAAAGTCTAAGAATGTATTCATGTGTCTTTCACTTATAACGTACCCATGTCTTAATGCCAAAGACCGCACTATATCTTTATATGACATTCCTAATTTAAAGTAAAATGTTATTTCTTCTGTCATCTCCATCTGTAGCCCAGTCTATGCTATGGTACGGTTACAGTATTGGCCGCTGTGGCTCCCTCAACTCGTGGCCACGACAAATAGATGTCATTCTCTCAAAATATGAAGTCGTGGCCACGAGAAAAATATATCGTTCCCTCAACATATGATCTCGAGGCCACGACTTTGCATCGCGTGGCCACGACATAATGATGTCGTTACCTCAACAAAATGATCTCGTGGCCACGACTTAATATCATGTTCCCACGAGTTTATATGTTGTGGCCACGACAAAAATAAGTGAACCGAACATGTCCCCTCCCGGTCACCGTACTTTTGGGGTTATTCATGTTCTGTTGAAAGTAGGCCTACTTTGTTGATGCTTTTATACTTCTAAATTTAGGTTACTTTTAATGTTAGATGGTTGAACGGTGAGTAAAATAAGTAGCCTTTTTCACATGGAATATAAACTATGTCACGCAGGGTAAAGTTAGTTCCGCTATAAAACATTATACTAGTATGCTCTTTTCTTAAATAACGTTTCTTACCTTTTGTGTTTTGTCTGTTTTCCAAGTTGTTGTTATATAACCTACAACTGAAATAAGGTTTTACTTGTTCGTAACTTATACGGCCACTCAGACTGCTGACTCTTTGAAATAGCCTATTACGCTCAAATGTACCGTGGTTTGGTGTGTATTCACCGGCTGCCGTGCCATTAACTGAAATATTAATTCAGTAATTTCCCTCGCGTAACCACACCATGAGAAATTATTTAAAAACACATATTCCGACTTCAGATGCACATTTATTCCCCCAAGGATAAATTAAACACAATCAATTCTATGGGTTCAATTTAAGCATGTATTAAACTCAGAACAATGCTAATCCCAATAGAATAAATCAAATCAAGTCAGCTCTTATTTATAATTTATTTTGCGAGGCATATTAATAGTGCAAAGGAGAATATGGTTGATTATGATTTCACTTTTCTAACTTTAGTTAGTGTGTAGGCTAATGTTTGCAAAGTTACGATGCTCAAAGTTCAAAGCAAAGGGAGATATTTTATTTTAAAGAAATCGCGTTTTAAGGACTACAACAAACGGCTGGTAGAGACTACACCACATTCCTCCCGGGTTAGTGACATCACCAACCCTAGAATTTACATAAACCCCGCCCCCTGAACACAATTTATAGATTATCAAGACAGAATATGCTAATCAATGACTAGAAGATAACTACACATAATCTACATAAATTCATCAACTAACCATTCATAAATATCAAGCGTATAGTGTCAGTTCTGGCAGGTCACGTTAGTCAAGCTCGCATCAGTGACTCTCAGCTCATACACGTCTACCTATAGGAATACGACGCCTATATCACTGTATTCATATATAAGCTCCTTCAGTATTATCAGCAGCTATCGCATTTCTCAGGAGCGAATTACCCTCCTCCCTCCCCAGCTCCTCCTCTCGTCAGTCAGGATTTGGCATTCTGATTCCCCTTGAATCAGAATAAATTCTCTAATCATGTTGTACTTTAAAATCTTGAATTAATGGTATCTGCAATACATTCATGTTGGTTCTGTTCTGTTTACCTTAAGGAGGGTTATTGCTGTTCGTATCTATGCTAGGCTGCATGGATGCGCAGGGAGTTTTTGCCCAGAACAGAACCATACCGCCAATCCAAACTGTATGCTAATTGTCAATCGTATTGAACGATAGTGGTCCTGACAGAAGTCCTGTTGCCTCTACATGTCACTTCTTCTTGAGTCTCTCCATCTTTCTGACTTTTTGAATTTGCATTTATGCTCCTCTGGAGCAGAAGGTAATTTCATGGACTTCAAGCTCGCTCACAGACTCCAGATTCCTATCACCTCACTCATGCACAAGATATCTGTCAACGCTCTCAATGGTCAAGAACTTCCCAACATTTCTCACACCACAGAACCCATCACACTCATCACATCTGGCAATCACACTGAGACAATATCATTTCTCCTCATGGACTCCCCACTTGCACCCTTAGTTCTTGGTCACCCCTGGCTCACTCAACACAACCCCAGAGTCGACTGGGGTCACAATTCCATATCCACATGGAGTAACAAATGTCATGAGTCCTGTTTAGTGTCTGCTTGTTCGTCTGTGTCTGGTTCTGTGTTTCAGGAGGAGGCAGTGGATTTGTCTAACATGCCCGCAGAGTACCTCGACCTGAAGGAGGTGTTCAGTAAGTCCCGTGCTGCTTCTCTTCCTCCGCATCGTCCCTATGACTGTGCTATAGAGTTACTGCCAGGTGAGTCTCCGCCTAAGGGCAAGTTATATTCGCTTTCTGTCCCAGAAAGGGAGGCTATGGTGAAATATATTTCTGATTCTCTGGCATCCGGGTTCATCCGGCCTTCCTCTTCTCCAGCGGGGACGGGGTTCTTTTTTGTGGGGAAGAAGGATGGTTCCCTGCGACCTTGCATTGATTACCGAAGGTTGAACAACATCACGGTAAAGAATACTTATCCTTTGCCGTTGATGTCTTCAGCTTTCGAGAGGGCATCTGTGTACACAAAATTGGATTTACGTAATGCCTATCATTTGGTTCGCATAAGGAAGGGGGATGAATGGAAAACCGCGTTTAACACCCCCAGGGGGTACTTTGAATATTTGGTCATGCCGTTCGGGCTGTCCAACTCCCCAACGGTTTTCCAGGCTCTCGTCAATGACGTGCTGAGAGATATGGTTGATCAGTTCATATATGTCTACCTGGATGACATATTGATTTTTTCGTCTTCTCTCCAGGAACACGTCAGGCGAGTGCTTCAGAGATTGCTAGAGAATGGGCTTTTTGTCAAGGCGGAGAAATGCGTTTTTCATGCACAGTCTGTTCCTTTCTTAGGTTGCATCATCTCATCTGAGGGAGTTCGTATGGATCCTGTCAAGGTTAAGGCTGTGATAGATTGGCCAAGTCCAGATTCCCGTAAGGCCCTACAGAGGTTTATGGGATTCGCCAATTTTTACAGGAGTTTCATTCGCAACTTCAGCCAACTTAGCCGCGCCTCTGACCGCCTTAACCTCCCCCAGAACGACATTCAGGTGGTCCGACACAGCTAAGGCTGTATTCGCCAAACTCAAGAACCGCTTTGTTTCGGGCTCCCATCCTCATAGCCCCTGATCCTTCACGTCAGTTCGTGGTGGAGGTTGATGCGTCAGAGGTGGGGGTAGGTGCAGTTCTCTCCCAACGTTCTTCCACAGACGACAAGATGCACCCTTGCGCGTTTTTGTCCCATCATTAACACCTGCCGAACGTAACTATGACATTGGTAACAGAGAGTTGTTGGCAGTCAAGTTAGCATTGGAGGAGTGGCGTCATTGGTTAGAGGGGTCGGGGGTACCTTTTATCGTTTGGACTGATCACAAGAATCTAGAGTATATCAGAACCGCCAAAAGACTCAACTCTAGGCAGGCTCGGTGGGCACTTTTTTTCGGACGTTTTAACTTTTCTCTCTCGTACCGCCCAGGTTTCCAAGAACATCAAACCTGATTCTTTATCTCATATTTTTGACCTATCCGAACGCCCGTCCACTCCCGAGTGCATTTTACCCGAGACCCTATTTGTCTCCACACTCACATGGGAGGTCGAATCGAAGGTCAAAACGGCCTTAGAAGGGGTAATGCCTCCGCCCCGTTGGCCCACCAAATCGATTGTTTGTGACGGAGGGATTACGGTCTGACGTCATTCAGTGGGGGCATTGTTCCAACGTGGCTTGTCATCCAGGAGTTAACCGCACCAGCTTTTTGGTCAAGCAACGATTCTGGTGGCCACTTATGGCTCATAACATTCACAGTTTTGTCTTGGCTTGCTCGGTTTGTGCCACTGGTAAGACTTCAAATCGACCCCCAGATGGGTTACTCCAACCGCTGTCTCACCGTCTGCAGTGGAAAAACAGCACAGCATCATTTGATAAAAATGATTAGACTGAAATCTCAAGTTCAAATTTGTTATTGACTGTCAGGTTGTGTAGTTCATGCACCAGCCAAGAAACCCCAAATGAGATGAATGAGAATGCTAATGGATAGTTCCCTATAGGTATAATGGACTATATATATATATTATATTAAATTACATATTGTATAATAAATGTCACACGCTACTGACACCTGCTGGTCAAAACAGTGTAATGCAATGTGTAATCTATGCAATTAACAAATTATCTAATGTCATTAAATATGAAGTGTCTGTACAATATGTGTTATTTCACCTTATGTTCCATTTTACACTGTGTGTCAGCGGAGCACTTCCGATTGTCTTCGAACTTCCGGTTTATGCGGCTAATCACCGGAAAATGCTAAGTAAGAGTTAGTTAGATGCGAGTGTTCTGTTATATTCATTTATTTTGCTATTCATTTCGGCAATGTCAAGTGTCATGTGTTCAGTTAGAGAGTGCCATAATAATTGGAAGAAACGAGGGAAGTTTTTAAAGCAGGAATGTTTTGAACATCAACCTCAACTACGATGTGATTGTACCTGTGGAGCCATGTACAACCTGCATCCACCTCCGAAGGAGAAAGAAGCGCTGCGACTCTGGTTGAAGGCTTTGAACCTGAAAACCCCACCCAAACGTGCTTTTGTTTGTTCCTTCCACTTTGTGGATGGAAAGCCAACTGAAGAACATCCCTACCCTGAAAAGTGGCTTGGCTATGAAGCTCTGAAGAAGCCACGTCGGGTGCTAACTTAAGGCCAATTTATACTTCTGCGTCGAGTGTACGCCGTAGTGTACGTCGTAGGCTACGCATGTAGGCGACGCCGTCGTGAGCATTTATACTTCTGCGTTATGTCTGTGTTGCTCTGCAGTTACACCGCCGAAACACTAGTTGGCAGTGCAGAAGAGCACGGCGGAAATGCGTAGGAGGAAATGCGATGCTACCAAGCCGACCAATCACAGATCTTGTGGTCTGCGTCGTCGCAACGTGTAGTTACATTCAGAGCCCGTCTACGGAGAGCCTGCCCACTCCCTATTAAGTCCTATTGTACCGAATTTTGGTTGTAGTTCCACCAGAGTTCCACTGGGGGCGATCGCCCGGAGTGCAAAATGAATGGAAGTCTATGGGGCTAGACGGCTAAATTTGTCTCTTTCACCCAATTGCCGTTGAGAAATCTTAGATTTGAGTGTAGGTTTTGCAAGTTCAACATGGGTTATACTGTAGGTCGAAAGTTGAATGAACGAGTACTTATGTCCTTTCGATTTCTTACAGGTTGAGTTGTTGTTGCCCATAACACGATAGCATTCTGCTAATGAACGCTGATTGGTCAGTGAAGGACTGATTACGACCAGAGATACCGCTTGATGGCATCGTGGCATCCGAAGCAGGACCAGAAACAAACAAAACAAAAACTCATCTAGCACGTGTATTTACCTGTGTCAGCTGTGTTGTCGATGCCTCGAGAGAAAACAAAGTGCAGAGCGCGAAAGCACCAGAGTGACTGAAGGATTGCCGTAAAGCAGTATCTCTGGTCGTATGAAGTGTATGATGTCATTGACACTTTAAAAGACTTTTTAAAGCAAATAAGTGACTCTAAAAAATCTAACACCCAGCAATGTGTAATTTCTTTGCATCTCCTTTCGAATACAACATTCAAATTACTAGACAAAAATTATACCCTGAGAAAAGTGGATTTTGATTGGTACAGCGCCATAGACCTCCATTCATTCTGCACTCGTCCTGTGAGCACCCTCATGTGGAATCAGAGTGGAACTGCAACTAGTTCAGAAGCCGGAAGTTTACTGAGAGTGAAACTTCTCGCCTTATTAGACATTCTCTGTTACATTTTTGAGGAGGTGCACGTCAGGGTACGGTGAAGGGTACGACGTATGATATACGTTTATGCGTATGCTACGCCGTACCTACTGTGCGCACCCGACGCAGAAGTATAAATTGGCCTTTAGTTAGGCAGCCAGGTACGTCGTAGTTATGTCATTTGCGAACGAGCCGGCTGGGGCGGGACTTTATTTGGATGGGCACACTATGTGGCCAATCACATGGGAATACAGACTAGGATCAAACCATTATGTGAAAGAACTGGGACACACACACGCTCCGAAGATACAGAGCGACAGAGAGGGGCGGGGAGCCGGATTTAAATGCTAATGTTAAGACTTTTGCCTTTATTTATTTGATTTGTTTGCTGTGGTTCTGCGTTTAATTGTTCAATTAAAGTTTTATTAAAATGTTAAATAATAGTAACTGTGTATTTATTTATTTTTTGTATTGAAAAAGTGCATAAAAATAAGGCTTTAATGAAAACACTGAATAAAATATGGCTTACCAACATACAAATCATTCACAATTGAGCTCCGAGTGATACTAAATGAAGAGCCATTTTATTATTTTACTAGATGACAATGAAATACTCAGCATGGAGTATGAGGCCACTGATCTAGTGGATGTGCCACTGGATGACTCCCATAAAGATGTTGGAACCCAGTGGGAGGACCGCTCACTTGGTGACCATAACTACTGTTCAAGTCACCCCCTGATGCCTTTGACCACCACTACTGACCAGGGAACACAATGTGTCAAACTTCTCCACAAGACTGCTTAGGACCGAAGCTCTCTCTTTCCTCCATACGGGCTTGTCACGTGCTGCCTTTTATTCAGTGGCTGAACACCTCATACCTTTCTACAAAGGTAACTTCAAGCTCGACCCAACAGACCAGCTTCTGTTGGCTTTGATGAAGCTGAAGCTTAATCTGCTCCAGGATGACTTGGCTGAAAGATTCAGTGTGTCCCAGAGCATCATCAGCCGAGTGTTAAGCTACTGGATTGACCTCATGGAAGAGAATATGAGGGAATACATTCCTTGGCTTCCAAAGGAAACAATATGTGCTACAATGCTTCAGTCCTTTAAAGAAAACTACCCAGGCACAACTGCTCTGAGACCCCCCTCCAAAGGGCCAGGAATCTTGATTCCCGTGCAGAGTCTTTTACCCATTACTATGCCCAGAACACAATAAAATACCTAGTGGCAATTGCACCCTGTGGCCTAATAATGTTCATCTCCCCAGTTTATGGAGGTAGATGTAGTGACAAATTCATAACATGCAGCTCAGGGTTCCTGGAGTACCTGCGTCCAGGAGATGAGGTCATGGCTGACCGAGGCTTCACCATCCGCAGGCCCGGGGTGGGTAATCGGGAGAATCGGGAGAATTCCTGGGGGGCCGCTTCACTTTTGGGCCGGTCGAGGAAATTATTATTTTTTTTTTCCACATTTGTCACGTTAGTTACAATAGGCTACACACGTTCCGCATTCTGACACCGTAGCGTGCAGCCTCTGCATGGGTTGTACCATGAGAAGGAGTTCTCCCCTCCCATAGAGTTGGTTGGGTCCATAGCCCGTCTTTTCCGCGGCACCGCCGGCGCCTACCGATAGCTACCGTAATGGTACGCATCAGGGAGGATGGATGGGAGGAAGAGGCCAGAGGTGACATTAACCATGAAGATGTTGAGTGAGATAGATTGACGTAGTCAACAAAGCAACGTAATGCTTATGCGTAAAGTGGCAAGTAATGCCATTGGAAGGGTTTACTTGTGTTTTATACATAGGCCTAACAAGAAATGTACAATGAAATGTTCAGTTGTAACAAAGTTTATTAAATATATTAATTTAAACAACATTACACAATAAAATTGCCTTTTTAAAATAGAACTAGCCACTTAAAGGGACAGTTCACCCAAAAATGAAAATGGTCATTTATTCACCCTCAGGTTGTTCCAAACCTGTATGAGTTACTTTCTTCTGCTGAACAGAAAAGAAGATATTTTAAAGAAAGTTGGTAACCAGACAGTCGCCATTGACTTCCATAGTATTTTTTTTCCTACTATGGAAGTCAATGGGGTCCATCCATTGTCTGGTTATCAACTTTCTTTAAAATATCTTCTTTTCTTTTAAAATAATTCACTTTCTTAGACCTGTTAATTTAAACTCTCTAGACGTACAGACGACCCAAAGCACTGCATTGCACCCTAAATTAGAGAAGATTTCTAACTTTCACAAAGCTGCTTGTACCCATCACTTAATGACAACATGCCTGCCTGAAACTCATTGGCAATGTGAGGCAGCATGTATTTAAAATAAAAAGCCTTAAGCCTTAGCACAATGTCAGCACAAATCTGCATCATATTTAACACTGATCAAGGCTTGCTGGGATGGGGTCCAGATGAGCAGCTTCGAAGTGGTCAGTCCAGTACAGAACATGCCCAGCTGCACCTGCATGTAATAGCCACGTGGACCAAGTCGTTGAAGTTGATGTGCCCCATCCACTATCTTCACATCTGAGGTCTTGCTGCTGAAGAGGTCTTCCAGAGACTCAAAAGACTGGACATTTGATCTCTAACAGTTCTTCTGTGTTCAACACTCCATCAGGGCTTGCCGACAGCCATGGCTCTTCTGTGCTGACCACAGTGCCTCTGTGAATGACAGAGTAGCCGCAGCCTTTGAGCCACTGGCAAGCTTTGAGCTCACTCTCGTTCCCATAGCGTGTAGCTGCATTTCCGTGGAACCTTGGGTAGAGATGCTCATTAAGGAACTTCTCAGGACTGGCTCTGACTGGAACCCTCTTGGCAGAGCTAGCAGTGATGCGAATCTTACGAGCTTCATGCCATATGTGTGAGGAACTCTGCTCATTGGTGATGCGCTCCAGTGATGCAGATTTGGTCAGGTCAAGCGCAATGAAGGTATTGCAAAATAACAAACATTTCTGGCAGGTGGCTGGAGCATCATGTACCCCATGTGGGAGGAAATCTGGCTGGGATGGCTCTTCGTTTGGTTGAGCATTACGACATTTGTAAAGCAGGCTTCCTGCAGCTTCAGGTGGCTCAAGCTCTCCCTCAGCTTTACATGGGATTGAAATGCAGGGGTGGGAGGCAGAGGTGGGCATTGTGACCTTGCTTCTATGTGCTGAAATTGGTCAGTGTCTCTATGGTGTGCAAACCTGATGGGTTCCTCTGGGTTCCAGCATTCCAGTAGCATTGCTCATCAGTGAACGCTATACCAGTGAGTCCCTGGGACACAGCATTCTGAACCTAACGCAGAGACAATTACAGTCGGAATTTTAAATATATAAAGATGTAGGGCCCTATTTTAATGATCTAAGAGCATGGTCTAAAAAATATTTATATATATATATATATATATATATATATATATATATATATATATATATATTATATTATACTTTTTTATATATAATATAAATATATAATATACATTTTAAATATAATATAAAGAAAATATTGTGTGTAAGATAGGGCCCATAAAGATATTCATTTCAAGCAACAATGGAGCAATTGGATCAATATACTGTACAGCAATTAAATGCAGACATCTGAATATACTACTAATAAACTTACTTTAAATTCCAAGTTATATAATTAGACTTGTACTTACTGTGACATATCCAGCCAATTACTGTATGTCTAGAGAAACTGACTCCAAAACTGCGATTAATTAGACTATTATCATTTTGAAAAGTGACAACAGTAGATATTAAATATTACAGATTATGAGAATCTGAGTCCAAGAGCTGATTTTTTCACCATGTACGATTTGAGTAAAATATACTGAATGTATCATGCTTTGGTGTAGACAAGATTTGTTGCTAACCTTGACTCCATACTATGTACTTACCTTCTTCCTCAAATATGAGATTTGACTAGATACTTACATATTCTCCAAGTCTGTTAGTATACTGTTAGTATAATCCACATTACCCATAAGGCTACATTTTATTCTATTAATATGAACGTACTGATATACTAATGGTATGAATTTGTAAAGCTGCACACAATTCATGTTACATCACGTTTCCCTATATATATATATATATATATATATATATATATATATATATATAGACGCAGCACAGAAATAGTGTGCTCCCATATGTTGGCCATGTCAGCTAATTACTGCAAACTAATGAAATAATGTATATAACAAAAGTTTGCTTGCCCTTTTTACTGACAAATTAGCTTTGTCTTGTAGCGCTGTTTACACTTCCCCTTTCTGTGGCGTTTGAGGCGGAAGTCGAAAGACAATCGCGTTCGACCGGAAACGGGTAAAGTGGGCAGGGCTACTAAGGTCTATAGTTCATAAAAACCAACCAACCATTTCATATATTCAGTCTATAGAAAAGGTCAAACATTTTATTTTATAAAAGATAATACACAGTAGCTGGTGTGTTTTAAACTGGAACTCTGGATTTGATCAATCAGCATCCAGCATCAATACTAGTTCTATTACAATCAGCATTTTAGGATAAAATATTTTTTTTAGAGGAACAGTTTATTAATTAATTCCAACAGAAGCAATGTAATATAGTAGTTTAATAAGCAGCCTACCAAACTATGGTATTGAATAAATGTTGAGCATGAAGAAATAGCAGAAACATTTAACAATTTAAACAGAAATATAATGAAAACAGCATCTCAAGCTCTTCTAATGCCACACAAATCACACTTTGTAGAAAAAAAAAAAAAAAAAATGCTGATTTATATTAAGTGATGATTAAGACAAAAAAAGAAAGAAATTATTGTAAAATCACTGATATGAAGATCAGATTAGTTTGTATTCAGATTCCCAGTCTTCGTTAAATTTCTTCATGTTGGCGTCTGGATCTTTTTTCCCAATGGCCGCACGGATCTTCTCCAGAAGTTTCACTCTGTTGTTAAATTTCTTCATATTGGCGTCTGGATCTTTTTGCCCAATGGCCGCACGGATCTGCTCCAGAAGTTTCACTCTGTTGTTTGTGATGTTTTTTCCAGCGACTTCCATCAGTTCAGTGATCATCGCACGGCTGTAAGAACGTTGAAAAGTGGTATATTTTTTCCTCATCTCCTCAAGTTTAGCTGAAGAAACATTAACACACTTAAATCAGAACACAGTTGATATTTCAGCTTTATTCAGGACATTGTAAGATCATAACTTGCCTCCACAGTTGACCACATTAAAGAGAGGGATGTGGATCACGGTTGGAGCGTTTTTGCCTTTGAACACATAGAAGTCCTTCGGTTTCTCTGCGTGTCCATTGGGAATGCGGACCTCGGGGAAAGGGATGTTTTTTTTCCTGCATGTTTTAGCAGCTTCCCTCACCGTCTGCAGTGGAAAAACAGCACAGCATCATTTGATAAAAATGGTTAGACTGAGCTTCATTTACAGTCTGAGGGAGTACGCTGTAAAGAAAACAATCTTTGCAAACATGTCTAAGGATTTAACAATGTAAAATAGCTTGAATACAGCGTGTGTCTCCCTCAGACTGTAAACGAAGCTCGGGCGCACCAGATCATCAGCAGCGTCACTGCGGAGTCGTGAACCCGGATTGACAACAGACCCGGGAGAGAATACAATGCTGAATAAAGTCGTAGTTTTTGTTATTTTTCGACCAAAATGTATTTTCGATGCTTCAAAAACGCCTCGGTTACGACTGTAACCTCGGTTCCCTGAAGAGGGAACAAGCGTTGCGTCGAGTTTGACGCTATGGGAACGCTTTGCGTGATGACGTCTTGAAGCACATGTAAAATCAGTCCAATGGTGTGGCGGAACGTCAGAGGCGGGTGACGTCACGTACCAGGAAGCTATAAAAGCCGGCCCGAAACAGAAAACGAAAGCTTCGTAAAGTCTGAAGTCGTGTTGACAGGCATGAAGGAGATATGGCAAGGTGACGCAACGCTCGTTCCCTCTTCAGGGAACCGAGGTTACAGTCGTAACCGAGGCGTTCCCTTTCAAGGGAACTCGCGTTGCGTCGAGTTTGACGCTATGGGAACGTCTATACCAACGCCTCCATAGCTACAAATGTCTGTCCTGTGTGAAATCTGGTGAGCATCACTAGGAAGACAAAACATGAGACCCTGGAGCAGAGTCTAGATCCAGAGAGTAGAACCTGACGAAAGTGTGCGGTGAGGACCAGCCTGCCGCATCACAAACGTCCTGTAACGAAACTCCTGATATAAGGGCCTTAGAGGCCGCCATACTCCTCGTAGAGTGCGACCGGACAGCCAAAGGAGAAGGCTGTCCAGCCGCCTCATAAGCAAGTGAGATAGTCTCAACCACCCACTGCTCATCCTTTGCTTAGACACTGGACCTCCCTTGTTAGGGGAGCAAATGTCACTTTTACGCCACAGGGCAGCTCTGTGGACATACGCGTCTAACGCCCGAACAGGGCAAAGCAAATTATTCGCCTCCTGGTCCGATTTCGAAAGGGAGGAGGACCTCCAAGTGCCACGAGGGAAACGAGATACCAAAGGGGTCTTTCCCCACAGACATTCCACCCAAAGGACTGTGGTAAGCACCTACGGCCGCCACATAAACCTTTAAAGTGGACGGGGTCAGACCTGCAGTGAACCGGTCCTGCAGGAACTCCAGAACTGTACCAATTGGGCAGTTGACTGGATCCAACCGACGGTCACTACACAAAGAGGTGAATACTCTCCAGTTCAGGGCATAAAGTTTCCTCGTGGAGGGAGCTCTGGACTGTAGAATGGTCTCAACAACCTCAGTTGAGAGACCTGACTCTATGAGCTGGGCCCCCTCAGAGGCCAAGCCCACAGGTTCCACAGTTCTGGTCGGGGGTGAAAAATCGAGCCCCCTGCTTGGGACAGAAGGTCCCTCCTGACGGGTAGCTCCAGAGGAGGCCCGTCGAGGAGGGACACAAGATCGGGAAACCATACTCTGCCCGGCCAGCGCGGGGCTATAAGAAGCAGGCAAACCCGGTCCCTGCGAACTCTTTCCAGAACTCCCGGGAGCAGAGCCTCGGCCACGTCTGTACCATAGCATCCAGTCCCAGAGGAGCTGGATGCATGAGGGAGAACCAAAGTGGACAGTGAGACGTCTCTCGAGACGCAAACAGATCCACTTATAATTTCCATATCAGCTCCACCACCTCGGGGGTGGAGCCACCATTCCCCGGGCCTCGGCCCCTGTCTCGACAGAGTGTCTGCTCCTATATTCTGGACCCCGGGGATGTAGGCTGCCTTGAGTGACAGCAACTTCCCCTGGGACCACAAGAGGATATGGCGTGCCAGCGCAAACCCCCTTGATATAGGCGACTACCGACGTGTTGTCCGTATGTACTACACATGGTGTCCCCTGAGACCTGTGATAAAGCTCCTCAGAGCCCGGAAGACAGCTAACATCTCTAGGCTATAGAATGCCAGGAACGATGATGGTCTTCCCACAGACCTTGAGATGAGCGACCCTCAGGATCGCTCCCCAACCCGTGAGGGAAGCATCCGTCGTTAGCAGTTTGCGACGACAAGGAGCTCCCAGCACTGGGCCCTGGGACAGGAACCAAGGTTTCTTCCACATAACCAAGGCACGTAGGCATCACCGCGTGACCTTGATTGTGCGAAATGGGTTGCCCCTCGGGGAAAAACCCTCTGGTCCTGAGCCACCACTGCAGGGGCCTCATGTGCAGCAGTCCAAAAGGTATCCCGTTGGAAGCTGCTGCCATGAGACCCAACAGTCTCTGGAACTGTTTGACAGTGAGTAGCTGGCCTAGCTTTACACTTCTCACAGCTGCCAGGATCGAAGCGTGGCGATGACAGGCGCGCCTGCATCGACACTGAATCCCAAACCACGCCTAAAAAAGTGGTCCTCTAAAATAGAGAAGCACACTCTTCTTGGCGTTCAGCCGTAACCCCAACTCTTTCATATGGGCGAGAACAACATCTCGATGTTGAACCGCCATCTAATGCGACTGAGCTAAAATCAACCAATTGTCGATGTAGTTCATGATGCGAATACCCCGGAGGCGCAGAGGCGCCAGAGCTGCATCCACGCATTTGGTGAAAGTGCGGGGTGATAAAGCCAGGCCGAATGGAAGAACTCGATATTGGTATGCTTTGCCCCCGAAAGCAAACCTCAGGAACTTCCAATGACACGGACGGATGGAAATATGCGTCCTTGAGGTCTATCGTGACAAACCAGTCCTCGGACTAATCTGTGGCACGATTGTCTCAATGTTAACATTTTGAACTTGAGCTGCATGACAACTCGAAGACCTAAAATGGGACGCAATCCCCCGTCCTACTTTGGAACTATGAAGTACCGGCTGTAAAACCCGGTTTCCCTGTTGGAGGGAGGTACATATTCTATGGCCCCTTTCTCTAACAGAGTGTTTACTTCCTGTTCCATAACCAGAACCTGCTCGGGGCCCACCATAGTGGGCAGGACCCCCATAAACCGCGGTGGGCGTTACTAGAATTGTATCTAATACCCTTTTTCCACGGTCTGCAGGACCCAACGAGAAACATTTGACAGTAGCTTCCACGCTGTCAAAGATTCTACTAGAGGTACCAGTCTCTCGAGACTGGTTTCTGGATTTTGTTGCTGTTGAGTAGTCGGTTCGTCGCCCTGTAACGGCGCACCGGCAGGGAACGACCAAACAGACTGCTCTAGCACCCTCCTCAGAGGGGGCGGGCATCCCGAGGCCACTACGTTTCCGGGTGGACCTTGAGATATGTGCTCGCCGGAGACCGCTGCGCCCTGTAACGCCGGAGGCGGCAGGGTTGGCAGAACGGTCCCCTGAGGGCACCGAAGAGAGACGGCACCGTATTTTTCTCCTGCTGTTGAGCAGTCGGTTCGTCGCCCTGTAACGGCGCACCGGCAGGGAACGACCAAACAGACTGCTCTAGCACCCTCCTCAGAGGGGGCGGGCATGCCGAGGCCACTACGTTTCCGGGTGGACCTTGAGATATGTGCTCGCCGGAGACCGCTGCGCCCTGTAACGCCGGAGGCGGCAGGGTTGGCAGAACGGTCCCCTGAGGGCACCGAAGGGAGACGGGCACCGTGAAAAGAGGTGTTAACCGCTCTGCTTCGGGGGGACTACCCTCATTTGTCCTGAGCCCTCAGACATCAGGACTTTTTCCCAGCAGCCTTCTTGGCGGTAATAACGGTCCGCAGATCCGTTTTACCCCTCGAAGACTGCTGGGTTTGAGAGCGCCCTCCGTGTCCCCGAGATTTTTGTGGGGGAGCACGGGAGGAAACGCTCTGTTTCTGAGTGGCGCGGTGCTCAGCGCTCTTTTTAGAGGAGTGAGGCTGCTCCCGCTCAGCAGCCTCATAGAAAGAACGGCGGGGGAGAAGTTTCTGAAGTGCAGCTGCCTGTTTTGAAGCTTCTTGTGACTTCGCTACAGCACTATTAACTGCGTCTCCAAATAACCCTTGCGTGGATACTGGTGCATCTAAAAGAACATGTTTTTCTTTGTCCTTTATGTCACTTAAGTTGAGCCACAGATGCCTCTCAGTGGCCACCAGGGCTGCCATAGAGCGGCCGATGGATTTAGCCGTCTCCTTGGTGGCCCTGAGAGACAAATCCGTGGCTCTACGCAGTTCAGACACCGTATCAGCACTAATACCCCCGCCCTCCTCAAAATCACCCAATAACTCAGCCTGGTAAGCCTGCATTATGGACATTGTATGTAAACACGCTGCAGCTTGACCGGCGGCGGCATAAGCTTTATGAACCAGGGAAGAAGTAACTTTTACTGGCTTGGATGGAAGTGCAGGAGCCTTCAGAGAAGATGCCGTTGCTGGAGAGAGATAGCTCGCGAGCGTCTCTTCCACCTTCGGCATCTCCCCATAACCATGCTCTTTATAATTGTGAATGGATGAATAGTGTGATGTTTGTGCAGTATACACTCGATATGACACTGGTTTCGCCCACGATCTCGACACCTCGGTGTGGAGATCGGGGAAAAACGGCAGGCTCCTGCGCTGGGGCTGCGCACGAGATGGCAGGAAGCGTTCGTCGAGCTTACTTTTCGAACGAACGTCCTGCCTATCTTCTGGCCACTCAATAGACAGTCTGTCAACAGCTCTAGTAATGACATCGAGCAGTTCCTCAAACGCATGAGACTGAGGTGGCGAATCCTCAGACTCAGCTACAATACTCACAACATCCAACTCCTCAGAGCTGGATAGTTGCAGTACTGGTACCTCTATCGGGGGGGAAGAAACCGCAGCGCGTGCTTCCACACCCTGATAAGAGGCACTGGATCTATCAGACGGATGCTGAGATAAGGCAGAGCCCGTCTCAACATCCACTGATAAATCCATCTGTGAACCCCAGGTCTGAGATCGACGCCGTGCCTCGGCAGCGGCGGGACCCGAGCCCTGGGGAGCGTGGTCGGGATTGAACCGAGCCAAGCGGGATCGGAGCGTACGCAATGGAAGCGCACAGCAATGCACACAGTCACCACCCTCGAGTGCTGACTGGGCATGCTCCTCTCCCAAACAAACAACACAAAGAGTGTGTGTGTCACCTCCCGTTAAATAACGCGGGCAGGGATGGACACACACTCTAAACTGCTGCTCGCTCGCCATACTGAATATATATATATATGATATAGACAGACAACACCAAATATACAGACAGATTTCACACAGAGCGCAACTGAAGACTCAGAAAGCTTTCGTTTTCTGTTTCGGGCCGGCTTTTATAGCTTCCTGGTACGTGACGTCACCCGCCTCTGACGTTCCGCCACACCATTGGACTGATTTTACATGTGCTTCAAGACGTCATCACGCAAAGCGTTCCCATAGCGTCAAACTCGACGCAACGCGAGTTCCCTTGAAAGGGAACTTCTAACTAACCCACTGACGTCACATGGACTACTTTGATGATGTCTTTATTGCCTTTCTGGACATGGACAGTATACCGTACATACATTTTCAATGGAGGGACAGAAAGCTCTCGGACTAAATCTAAAATATCTTAAACTGTGTTCCGAAGATGAACGGAGGTCTTACGGGCTTGGAACGTCATGAGGGTGAGTCATTAATGACATCATTTTCATTTTTGGGTGAACTAACCCTTTAAGTTATTGACTGTCAGGTTGTGTAGTTCATGCACCAGCCAAGAAACCCCAAAAGAGATGAATGAGAATGCTAATGGATAGGTCCCTATAGGTATAATAGACTATATATATTCTATTTAATTATATATTGTATAATAGACGTCACGCGCTACTGACACCTGCTGGTCAAAACAGTGTAATGCAATGTGTAATCTATGCAATTAACAAACGATATGATGTCATTAAATATGAAGTGTCTGTACAATATGTGTTATTTTATCAAATTTGCAGGTCTCATACAGTAACGAAGCCTTGTTTACTGAAATCACATGACTTTAGCAATTACCATCACTGGTTCAAAACAAATGAGTCGGAAAGGTTTCAAAGCTTCACAAAATAACTTTTTGAAATTACCCATCATAAACTTTATGCTCAGTGGGACCTCTATGAATGTAATGAGGAAAAAATATCAACCCAGCAAACAGGGATTGTCTCAGGACTTTAGCTAATGTTCTGGTAAGGTTCTCTCAGTTATGAACTAACATTATTCCAGTAACATTCAAGGTTGCACAAGATTCAAAGTGATTCAAGGCTCTTTGCAGTGATTTACAGTTAACGAACATCCCGACGCCGTCCACTGCTGAGAGCGACGTTTAGATGAATATGTGAATATGTGCTGCTCTTTCCTCTCAATAACACAATAAACACACAACAGAAATGAGAAACATCAGTTCAGAAAGCATCTGATCATAGAGATGTGGAGATGTTCTCGACAGATGAACTCATTAAAAATCACACTGTTATGATAGTTTGATTATAAAGTATATTTGAGACTATAGACTATATAGATCTGACTCTGTGAGAATATAGTTTGAATGAATCTCTTTTCTTTGCACGACACATTGACATTACAGTCCAGAACGGCTCTTTTATCCTGAACATTGTATAAGCATTAGTTTCATGTGTCACATCTGCGATTTTCCCATCAAAAACATCCCGAGTCCTTCACATAAAAATCAGTCGACAGGCTTTTAGAGACAAACTAAGAAGTCGGGAAACGTCGTTTAAGTTGTTACAAGCTGTTCATACATTGGCAATTAAAAAGCAATTAATAGCGCAACTTCTTACATATAGCCCCTAACCACTATAAGACAATGCATAATACCTCGAAAGGATCACCCTCACTGAAATCCAGTGAAATGATGAGGTCGATGTCTCTCTCTTGTCTCAGCACTGAGAAGTAGGGAGAGTTCAGCAACACTCCAGCATCTATATAGTCTCTCGTCTCACTTTTCAGAAGAGCGGAGGGCACTGCTTTATCTGATAGCATTGGAGTGAGTGATCACAGCATTAAATTAGGCCATTAATTATTCATATTGAATTGCCAGTTATCAAATGGGTCTGTTTTCACCTTTCATGTTGTGAAGAAAGTTGTATTTCCTGCCCCAGGTCCAAAGAGCCGCACACTCGCAAACGCTCAAGCAAACGTCTGTAATAATGAAGGTTGTTGGAACATGAAAAGTTTTGTATGGCATAATGTTGTAAAACACTTTATGATTCTGACTGGAAGCTTTATGGCTAGAAAATCAAATGTGAAGTACATATTAGAGACCATTCAACTTACGGACTGGCCGGAAGTTGAGAAATGCACCCAAACATTTGCATATATCCAAGGTGTATTTCCTCATAATCAGTTTTGCAGCTTCTTTATCAGCGACATTCAGTTTTTCCATTTGAAAAGTCAGCTGAAAATTGCCTCCAGAGATCTCTGTGGTGGAAGAAGGGAACACTATTGAGCTCTTATCCGACAACATAGAAGTCTACATTGCATATATTGTTTTATTATGTTGGCCAAATGGTGTTGTGAATAGTGAATAGGCTGGCAGAGTTTAATGTTTATTCAAATGACTCTGCATCTTTACTTTGGTCATTCAGAATCAAAGCTTCCTGCTAACCGGGAATGTTCTCAGAACTTCAGCTTATGTTCTGGCAAGATTCTCTCAAAGTTATGGTGCAGTTATGAATGTCTGTTCAAAGTTATATGGTCTTTAATCATTTTCTCAAATGTTAGCACAATAACACCAATCGTTCATGTTCATGTAGGCGTAATGTTTTATTTATTAAACTCTTTAGTTGGATGTTCCTCTAACATTTTTAAAAATGTTGCTACTTGTTTCACAATGTTTAGAGAACATTCAAAAGTAACGTTCCCATTCCTACCCTAGTGAAAAAAGCACCCTATACCCTAGTACCCTATACTTTATTGTATTTGAAATATATTCCCTTTTTCAATAGTACATTGCAAATATACTAACAAATTTTACTATCTATAAATATATTAAAAGTATATTGCATCACGCTTATGCCTATTTTCACAATACAAATTTCAACACACTTTAAAATATTTGTACTTTAGTATATTTTTAGAAAATATAATAGAGTGAAAATTCAGTTTATTTTATAAAAAGTATTTATTTGCACTTTATTAAAAATATATTTTAGGTATTTTAACTGTGTGCTGGAAATGATCATTGTAACAATGCATTGAAAGTATACTTTCAAAATACATTATAATAATAACAATAGTATTTTGTGGCAAGTATAGTATTGTGGCAAGTATAGTATTATTTGTCTATTAATGTCCATTTGTTATTGAAGACAGTGTGCAATTTCTAATATACATTTAGGGTTGGTTCTATTAGCCTTGTGGGCAAGTGCGCAGACATGTAGCGCTGGTGTGCTTCAGGAGATCCGAGTTCGAGTCCTCGACTTCCCGGGCTTTTCCCGATCCCCATTAACACACTTTAAGTATACTGAATTAGTCTGGCTGGAAGTATACTTAGCATTTTTTTTTTCACCAGGGTATAAATGATAAAATGATAAAATGGAATGTTCTCTTAATGTTTGCATTTGGTGAAATATCGCAGGCAAATTGTCTATTGTCAATAGTGTAGCGATGTGTGAACCAAACCAAACAGCTGTCCGTTGATAACTGCAGCAGATTCACGTGACCAACTGGACCTGATGCCTAATCTGCATCGGAAGGAAATCTTTTGCCCCAAGCACAAAAAAACCTGGGATTTTGCCCGGGAAAATTCGCGGAACTTTATACAATTTAAATTGTGATGAAAAGCCTCTGAAGAGATATATTTGATATATTTTAAAAATATGTTAAATGTTTTTCATTTGAAATAATATTACATTTTCTCTTTTTTTAATCAAAACAATGTCGGTAAACAGCAGGTTCCCAAAATCTCTGTAAAGGAAAAAATTAAATATGGATGTTTTCCCTAATTTTTAATGGACAACAACATTGGAAGTTTTTCTTTTTGTATATTCTCCCCCTGAAAAATATTTACTGGATTAAGTGTGACAACTAGCCTGATATATTACACTTGGCATTAACATGTGACCTGTATCTGGATGTTGTCCACATTCACAATGAAAAGACAAGTGTAAACGCGCTTCTGATCGGAATGTTATCCAATCAGCGTGTCCAGGTTCGAAGGTAGTCGAGGACGCATTGTGATTGGATCTCAGTGTAATGTAAATGCAATCCAGTCATCGTGTCTGCATTCACAGGTGGACGTCATATAAATCCTCGCCCAGTCTACCCACGTGGCTGTCAGAAAACAATGGCCAGATGCAGTTTAAACAAGAAATTAAACTTATCTGAACCTTACAATAAACGTCAATCGTTTTAGACTTACATGATAGCCTAATATGTGTGATTTTTTTATTTTAACTGTGCAAAATTATCTGAACGAGGCGATCGCCTGTATACAAATCACAGTCAGTCATGATATCTTAATGAAGAGCTGCACGCTGCTTTGCCAGAGGAATAATCAGAATTTTTTAATGTTTTAAATCTTGAATGTTTTTGTTTCAGCAGGTTCATCAATCTCCCATTTCTGTCAATATAGTCATTGCACGCTATAACCTTAAACTCAGATGAGATCGATGATGTGACTTGTTTAACATGATCAACCCAGTTATTTTTTTTTTTATGATCAACCCAGTTATTTTTTTATGATCAACTCTGGAAGTATTCCTTCGCTCAAAAAACTTAATTTGTTCTAAGACTGGAGATTGAGGGAAAGCAATTTGGACATTGTTCAATTTGTATCATCGTTAGGCTACTCTTAATCTGCATCTGGTGTTGTGCCACAGACCTAATTTAAATATTACGTAGGAAACAGAAATCCGATCATTTTTCCACATACAGAGGCTACTTAATGGGGCGGTTTACATCTGACCACTTCATACATTTTCTGTGATGGGATAGCTATCCGATCGTGAAAAGACCAGGTGTAAACGCAGCCCATATGACATCTTACCGTCCAGCTTTGTTCTGATGGATTCATCGAGATCAGACGGATCAATGCCTTTCAAAACCATGATATTCATGTCCGCGACATCCATGAGCACCTGGAGACCTTCATCTTCAGCTGTGGGGTGTGGTGGATCTGTTGAAGAAAACACACATTGAACAAACCACACTGTTAAATGTTTGCAATGCAATGATTTGATAAATCTCTTCCCCCATCAGATTGATTATTTTCAGAGCCTGACCCGCTGAGGAAACCCAAAACCCATTTAAGATGCTCTGACTCACAAAAGCAATAAGAAATGCTTTACCTTTCTCCATTCCTTCAAACAACACTGTTTCAATCCCAAACAATAAATAACGAATTAAATCTGGAGGAGAAAATAAAATGGAATCAGACTTATGGTAATGAAATGACTGTCAGCTTTAGGCTGAGTCTTCAGAACAAATGCAATCGCACCTTTTATTGCTTTCCAGATGAAGATTCCAATGACTTCAAGGTTCTTTTGCATATCAGCAAGAGCACTGCCACACAGAGCTGCAGAAAATGCATCAACAATCTGTCACAGTGGGTGGACGCAGGATCCACCTGCAGCATTCTTTATAGGGCTGTCACGATATGATATCGCGATTATCGCATCCAAAATAAAAGTTTGTATTTTCATAATAAATGTGTGTGTACTGTGTATAATTATTTAGTATATTTAAATACACATACGTGCATGTATATATTTAAAAAAAAGTGTTATTTAGATATACAATATTTATAGAATATAAATTATATATAAATCTATAAACAATATATACAAGCATGTGTGTGTATTTATATATATAAAATAATTATACACAGTACACACACACATTTATTATGTAAATACAAACTTTTATTTTGGACGCGATAATCACGATATCATATCGTGACAGCCCTAATTCTTCATTTAAATAAACTCAAAACTACACAAACAAAGACTCAGGAACGGAACGTTAAGAACTGACAAAGGCTGACACTAGACGCAGGGCTTAAATACAGAGGCAGACAAGCTAAACAAGATAACAAGCGGGTGTGGCTAATAGGAAACATCTGGCGAGACTAATCAACATTAAAGGGTTAGTTCACCCAAAAATGAAAATTATGTCATTAATGACTCACCCTCATGTCGTTCCAAGCCCGGCATACTGTTCACGTCCAGAAAGGCAATACAGACATCATCAAAGTAGTCCATGTGACATCAGTGGCTCAATCTTAAATTTATCAAGCGACGAGAATACTTTTTGTGCGCAAAAAGTAAACAAAAATAACGACTTTATGCCACTATTCATTTCCTTCTCTCTGTGCCTCGAGTGAGTTCGCGTAGTTTCAGAGTAGCGCGTCTGTGTTGTACGTCACACGCATCACACATGACCAGCGTCGGCCAATAGTGAGCCTACGTGTGACGTACAACATAGACGCGCTACGCTGAAACACTACGCGAACTCACTCGAGGCACAGAGAGAAGGAAGAGAGAGAAGGAAATGACTTTCTTTACTAAGAACATAGAAAGTCGTTATTTTTGTTTACTTTTTGCGCACAAAAAGTATTCTCGTCGCTTGATAAATTTAAGATTGAGCCACTGATGTCACATGGACTACTTTGATGATGTCTGTATTGCCTTTCTGGACGTGAACAGTATGCCGTCCATTGACTTTCAATGGAGGAACAGAAAGCTCTCGAACAAAATCTAAAATATCTTAAACTGTGTTCCGAAGATGAACGGAGGTCTTACGGGCTTGGAACGACATGAGGGTGAGTCTTTAATGACATCATTTTCATTTTTGGGTGAACTAACCCTTTAAACATAATGGGGAACACTGACTAGAATCATGACACAATCAGGAAGATTAAGATAAATAACAAAATTGTATGTATTTTGAAATAAAATATTTAACAGAATAGTTTCACTCTAAAAACGGGTTCACTGTGGTTCTATATAAAACTCTAGGGTTCTAGACTACATTTTAAAGAACCCTTTATGCCCAAAGGTTCTACATAAGGAGAAACGTCTTAAATTATTGCATAATACTTTCACGTTGAATGGGTTATTTAAATTTTTTCAGGTAATAAAGAATATTTACGAGCTGTTTAACTCATTAGATCAGAACAGAACCCTTTTAATGTTCTTTTCTTCTACCGTAACTGTTTAATTTCAAAGGTTATTAAACTCTCCTGTGACAGAGTTTGTTACCTTGCAGGGACAGCATGTCCATCTCAGGCTGGTTCTTCATCTTACGGCCATTTTCAAACTTGCTGCCAAAGTTGGATGTTTCCACAAACGCTCCAGTGAGGGAATAACCGGCTTCATATGGAGTGATCTCAAACCAGGGGTCTGCAGACAGAAACACGTCCATATAACAGCTGACACAAACACATTAACTCTCTGTCTGTCTTTCTCACACACACACACACACACACACATACACATACACATACACATACACGTGCACACACACACACATACACATACACACACACAGACCTCCATCGTTGTTCTGTTTGCATTGCTTGTCGATCGCTGTGTAGATGGGAAACGGGTCTCTACCGTGCACGTACTTCATCATTGTGAGTGGGTCTTCGTCTATCTGAAGAGAAAATTATTTTAAGTTGCCTAGGACACAAACAAGCAATCAAAATGCACTCCTAAAAAAGAAGATTGATCTGTGATTCCATGAAGAAACTTTAGCCAAAGCCGCTTTAAGGATAAGACCATTTACATCTATGGAACCTTTCCAACCCACAAAAGGGGGAAGTAACATTTCATCACAATTTCAGGTGTACTTAGGAGGGGAAAATGTGAATATTTTATTTTTTGTTGTTTAAAGTCTGGAAAACTTCACTTTAGATTAATGAAGCACAGCTCACACATTCACTTTCAAAGCAAGCAGGAAAATATGAGTGTGACCAACTTGAACATGAGAAAATTGTCTGGAACTTTTCGCCCTTTAAACGAAACTCCTGATTGCGCAGATACTAATGACATTTTAATGATTTGTCTTATTTGAAAGTCACTTAATTTCATGGAAACCAATTTCCACAACAGGAAATTGCTCTGGTAAATCAAAATTATGAAATAATGTCATACTAAATCTAAATTATGACTTAAAAGTCATGATGATGAGATAAAGGGTTTTTAAAGTTTTAATCACATAATTATGACTTTTATGTCATCATTTTTACTTTTTCCAGTTCAGACTTTTTAGGTCATAATTTCGTTTTTTCATCTCATAATAATTGTCACTCTTATGACTTACGAGACAAAAAAGGGCTTCCATATAATTTTTATTTTTGTATTATTTTTTTAGAAAACAAGACCTATCTTGTATGATTTTGCTTCTTAAGTAAATAATACTTATTCTTGTAAGAATGTTTAGATATTTGTAAAGGACAACAACCCCCCCCCCCCCCCCCCCCCCCCCATACTATTTACAGACCTGTTTCACATATATCGTGACGATCATCGTTGCCCAGAAGTCAGTCAAGCTGAATACGTCTTTGTCAAAGCAATATTTCGACAGTTTGGCATAAGCCTCTCCCCAGCTGACTGCAGGACCGCTGAGTCTCTGGACGATCTTGTCTTTCACAGTCTCTAGTCTGGTGGACCAGTTTGGCACCCGATGTAAGGAGGCCATGCACCTTCAGAGGAACAACATATGCTCTCATTTATGACATTCAACCTGTGTGTGTGAGTGTGCGAGTGTGAGTGTGTGCGTGAGTGTATGTGCGTGAGTGTGTGTGTGTGTGTGTGTATGTGAGTGTGTGTGTGTGCGTGCGTGCGTGCGTGTGTGTGTGCCTGTGTATGTGCATGAGTATGCGCGTGAGTGTGCGTGTGAGTGTGTGTGTGTACCAGGTGGATCCAGAGATTCCGCTCAGATAAAGCACACAGTCCAGAAGACCTGTTTTCTTGAGTTGATCCAGGGATCCCAGCAAACCCACCATGGCTCTTGCTCCTCCTCCAGATCCCAGTAATGCAATGTTTGGCACTTTGTTCTGAAATGCACACAGTTTAATTAGAAAGCAATTGATGTTCATCCGCTACAACACAGTTTGTTAATATCCAGACAGATAAATCAAGTACCTCACTGCAGGGTATCTGAAGTTTCTTCAGGCTTTGCCGAATATCTTTTCTCCTTCTGACTACAAACTTCTCCTCCTCCTTATTCAGAGAGTGTTTGATTCTCACGTCACTGCAGAGACGGACTGATTTTAACATCATATACAGCCTTTTCAATACTTTTTAGATTTGAATATTTTGTGGTTCACTTCACATTTTCAAGTTTTCAAATTTTTTAGTTTTTGCAGCGTTGCAATAGAAGAACCATCTTAAGTTCCCCAGAACCTTTCAGTAATCAGTTCTTTAAAAAAAAAAGTGTGAAAAACATTTAAATAAATTATCTGAAAAAAGTGTTTCTACTTTTTGTGAACATTTTGTGTATTGTAAATGTGGAACCATCTATGCCAATAAAATCCTTTACTTGTAAGAGTTTTTGATCAGATATTCTCAGAATTATCCAGAGCAGAATTACGTACCTTCCCCGGGATTCAACTGCGCCCATCTATAAAACAATAGAGTCAAAATTATAGTTAAAATCTATCATTTGAAAGATAGGGGAAAACCTAAAAATAACAATAATATTATCATATCACAGCATTGTTTATTTCATTCAGTCAAAACTGAACTTCAGTAAAGTCAAATGTTAATTCTAAAGCTACTGTTTTTAAACATAAGTTGCTATATAAGGACTACAATTTTACACTCACATCATTAGTTACGGTTATTGGTATCGGACAAGTTTAAATTCAAATCTGCAAAAGATTGGATTCATTCATATATTGTTGTCACTTATAAATATAATAACTTTTTAAGCCTATTAATTGCCCTGTTGTAAACGCTTTAGAACATATACTCACTTTTCTTGATAGTCTTGTAATATCGTGAGGCTTCGCCAATATCAGCACAGCAGCCGTCGACTCTCAGATCAGACTGAAGAGGCTCTTTTATAGGACTAGATCGTGAGAGGTGGAGGTGATGAACATGAACTTACACAATCGTATAGAGAGAACAAATGTTCTTCCATGCAATTTCCTTAAAGAATGAATGCAAGTCAAGCATCAGATATGCATATGGGTGTGAAAGGTCTCTATGGCTTCATGCACATTTGCAGTAAAACATGGTAAACTGTTGCACAGGTTAAGTCACATTTCATCAAGGATTGTGTGTTTTTTTTTTAAAGATTTATACTAAAAGCCACGTTAGTTTAATATTGATTTAAACTAACATATTTCAGAATTTGCCTTGTTGTTAAATGAAGGTCACATTAAAACTTATCACAAAACAGGTAAAACAATTATAACAATAAATCTTTCCAGTTTTTATTTTTATTTTACAAATAAATAATGGAATTAACAAACAATTGGCCTGTTGCATATCATTGCAGAGAGCGTAAAAATGAATTATAAACCTAAGAAATGTGGCATTACAAACCTTTTAGAAGTGCATTGCATTCTCTTGTGCATTTTATAAAGGATGCTATCGCTTATTAGTCGACAGTTCATAGTATTTTGCCAATGTTCAATAAACTAAAATCAAATAAAAAATATAATATAATAAAAATATATTAAAAAAACTACAACGAAAAAATGCATCAAAATAATATTAAAAACAAATACAGTAAAAGTATAAATATATATAAATAAAACTATATTAATTCCAATTTAATTTTCTGTTATTTATATACCATTAGAATATATATATATATTTTTTTTAGTTTCCGTCAGGCACTGTATATTTTAGGGGTTTTATCATGGGATCATTTTATTAATTTAATTTAAATTAATTTTTAGTTACATTTTATGCAGCTCATAAATAAACTTTGTCACTTGAAAATAAATGAAATAACTGTTAAACATGAAAGTATTATACATCATTTAAGACATTCTTATATAGAACCTTTTTGACACAAAGAGTCTTTAAAACGGAGTCAAGAACCCTAGAGTTCTAAATAGAACCCTGTAAACCTTTTTTCTAAGACTGAGGTCATTTATTTTTTAATTTAATAGCAATAATATTCAAACATTCAATGGTTTTTTTTCTTCTTTCCTTTCCAGTGAATTCATGGTAGTGTGTGTGATTTTTCTTCTGTGTGATTGTGGAAACAGCCGCACTGGGAAGAACATTTTTAATTTGGCTGTTCATCATTGAATTTTGGACCATAAACCTGCAGAAATAATCTGGGCGGCTTCACTGAGACGAGAATAGCTGTTGTTATGAAAGTAGCACGTGAATAACCATAATCATACATATTTAACTCAAATCACTCAGACATACAGACATTTGTCTATGTCTCTGAAGCAGCCAGAGGAGAAATCTAATGTTAGTTTCCTAATGAAGGATTTAATCTTTTGCTGCTCTTCTGAGCACTTTTAGTACTTGACATTTAAACTGTTTATGGACTTTAATTTGTATAAGATAAAAATGGGAATATGAAAGGTAGATGTTGAAACATGTTACACTATAACACCATCTGTGTGATTATAACAGGTTTATCTGATTTGCACGATCTGATGTGGTTGTTACACAATGTCTTTTCTGCAGGGTTAAAGGCGTTATTAGAAGAAACGGATTTGAAGGTCATTTGACATTAGATTTATGCAGCTAATAAGAGTTATGTACGTTTTGTTCAAGGTGATAAGCATGTGTGTTTGCTGTTTGACATTAAATTACCAGGACAAAACAGTATTTTAAGAGAAGAGTTTATTTAATTGGAACAGAAGCAAAGTAATCGGCAAGCATGGTTCTAATCCAATCTGAGTTATTGTTGAGTTGATTATTAATGATCTGCTATTTATGGCTTAATGAAATTCAAATATGAAGGAACATATCAAAACAAACAGAAATTGTAAAGCGCAAACATAACTAACCTCTGAGGACACACAAATCATATTTTGCAGAAAAAACTAATAATGCTGATAAGTGATGATTAAGACAGAAAAAGAAATGAAACACTATTTATTGTAAATTGACTCAGTTTAGTCTTTATTGGGTGTGTATTTAGTTAAGTCACAGTGTTGAATTTTGTCGTGCCATTGCCTGGATCAGTTTAGCTTTAGTGACCGCACTGATCTGCTCCAGAAGTTTTACTCTGTTGTTTGTGATGTTTTTTCCAGCGACCTCCATCAGTTTAGTGATCATCTCAGCGCTGTAAGGACCTTGAAAGGTCTTATATTTTTTCCTCCATTCCTCAAGTTTATCTGAAGAAACATTAACACACTTAAATCAGAATACAGTTGATATTTCAGTTTTATTCAGGACATTGTAAGATCATAACTTGCCTCCACAGTTGACCACATTAAAGAGTTCCTCGTTCCAGGCACTCTCCGAGGAGATGAGGCTAGTGTTTGACCGGGCGGTGGCGGGTAGAGAGGCGGCCAGGATACTCGCTGACCTGCGCTCTGTCTCGGACTATTCCATCGAGTTCCACACCCTGGCGGCAGAGTGCCAATGGAACGAGGAGGCGCAGTGGGACATGTTCCTGCGTGGGCTGGCTGACCGTGTCCAGAAGGAGATATATGTTCTGGACCTTCCGACAAGTCTCAATGGACGCCAGCTTATCCAGGATGAAACGCCGCGTCCCTCCCATCAGGCCACCTGGGGGTGCCGAAGGCCCACGGAGCAGTGGTGGGACACGTTCAGCCCCGTTCTTGATCACGAGCCCATGCAGATAGGGAGAGCTCGGCATTCCCGGGAGGAGAAGAAGAGGCGGAGATCCCAGGGGCTTTGCCTCTACTGTGGGGGAGCGGGTCATTTCCTGCACGCCTGTCCAGGTAAAAAAAAGGACAAGTCCGATAGTAACAGTGAGGCTACTATCGGGTGGGATCTCCACCAGGAAGACCTCATCATCGTCCACACTCCTCCTGGTAAGACTGAGATGGGCAACACGCATGCACGACTGCCAAGCACTCTTGGATTCCGGAGCTGAAGGTAACTTAATGGACTTCAGTTTTGCTCACAGACTTCAGATCCCTGTCACACCCCTCACCCACAACATAGCAGTCAACGCACTTAATGGTCAGGAGCTCCCCAACATTTCATTCACCACCGGACCCCTCACACTCATCACTTCAGGCAACCATATCAAAACATTGTCATTTCTCCTCATGGACTCCCCACTTGCACCCGTTGTCCTTGGTCACCCCTGGTTAACCCAACACAATCCCAGAGTGGACTGACATCAGAGCTCCATTTCCACATGGAGTAATCAGTGTCATGAGTCATGTCTAGTGTCTGCTTGTCCATCTGTGTCTGGTTCTGTGTTTCAGGAGGAGGCAGTGGATTTGTCTAACGTGCCCATGGAGTACCTCGACCTGTTCAATAAGTCCCGTGCTGCTTCTTTTCCTCCGCATCGTCCCTACGACTGTGCCATAGATTTACTGCCAGGTAAGTCTCCGCCTAAGGGCAAGCTATATTCGCTTTCTGCTCCAGAAAGGGAGGCCATGGAGTAATATATTTCTGATTCTCTAGCAACGGGATTTATCCGTCCTTCCTCTTCTTCAGCGGGCGGGGTTCTTTTTTGTGGGGAAGAAGGATGGTTCCCTGCGACCTTGTATTGATTACCGAAGGTTGAACAACATCACGGTAAAGAATACTTATCCTTTGCCGTTGATGTCTTCAGCTTTCGAGAGGTTGCAGGGAGCATCGGTCTTCACAAAACTGGATTTAAGTAATGCTTATCATTTGGTTCGTATAAGGAAGGGGGATGAAAGGAAGACCGTGTTTAACACCCCCAGGGGGTACTTTGAATATTTGGTCATGCCGTTCGGTCTGTCCAACTCCCCAGCGGTCTTCCAGGCTCTTGTCAATGACATGCTGCGAGATATGTTCGATCAGTTCATATATGTCTACCTGGATGACATATTGATTTTTTCATCTTCTCTCCAGGAACACGTTCAGCATGTCAGACGAGTGCTTCAGAGGTTGCTAGAGAATGGGCTTTTTGTAAAAATAAAAATAAAAACTAATGAAAAATGCAAAACTATAATAACCCTGCTCTACACTCACATGGGAGGTCGAATCGAAGGTCAAGACGGCCTTAGATGGGGTAACTCCTCCGCCCGGTTGCCCACCGAATCGATTGTTTGTGACGGAGGGATTACGGTCTGACGTTATTCAGTGGGGGCATTGTTCTAACGTGGCTTGTCATCCAGGAGTCAATCGCACCAGGTTTTTGGTTAAGCAACGATTCTGGTGGCCATTAATGGCTTGCAACATTCACAGATTTGTTTTGGCTTGCTCGGTTTGTGCCACTGGGAAGATTTCCAAACGACCCCCAGATGGGTTACTCCAACCGCTGTCTGTCCCTTCGAGACCCTGGTCCCACATCGCGCTAGATTTTATCACCGCCCTCCCGCCCTCTCAGGGCAAGACGGTCGTTTTGACCGCAGTAGATCGGTTCTCGAAGGCGGCTCACTTTATTCCCTTGCCTAAATTACCCTCCGCCAAGAAGACAGCGGTAGCTGTTATGGATCACGTTTTTCGCTTACATGGCCTCCCGATGGATGTGGTCTCTGAGCAGCTCTTAATGGTGGAGTACGCTCACAATTCGTTACCAGTGTCATCCACGGGCCTATCTCCGTTTGAGTGTAGCGTAGGTTACCAGCCACCTGCTTTTCCTAGTCTGTAATCCGAAGTCGCGGTCCCCTCCGCCCACGCTTTCGTCCAGAGGTGTCACCGCACATGGACCAGAGCCCGCAAGACTCTACTCCAGGTGGGGGCGCGCACCAAGGCTAAGGCCGATCGCCACCGGTCAAAGCCCCCCATATACGTCGTTGGTCAAAAAGTGTGGCTTTCAACCAAGAACATTCCACTCCTCTCCCAAAACAAGCTTGCTCCCAAATTCATCGGCCCGTTCACTGTCACCAAGATCCTTAGTCCGGTGGCAGTCCGCCTCAAACTCCCTCCTGTGTACCGGAGAATTCATTTCATCTTCCATTTTTCCAAATTAAAACCCGTGTTTTACTCTCACATTAATCTGCCGGCCCTGGTCCTTGGATTACGTCACTCACCCAGCACTTCAAGGACACCTCTCCAGCCTCAGATCCATCACCACCGTGCTGTCCATCGAGGTCCCTGCACCACTCTGCTGCCACTGTGTTGTGTGTTTGTTTAAACCTGACTTTTCTGTGAACTTCCAATAAATCCATTTTATTTGCATTATTGCATCCTCATTTCTGAGCGTCACATAAATAGCTGATCATTAATAATCAAATCAACAATAACTCAGATTGGATTAGAACCATGTTTGTCGATTAAAATATTATATAGCTTTGCTTCTGTTCCAATTAAATAAACCCATACACAAAATAAATATATTTGAAATATATTTTCAGAATATATTTTGGATATGCAAATATTTGAAATTGGCCCAATAAATATATATCATACTTATATTTCATATATTTTTGTTATATTTCAGAATATATTTTCAATGTATATTTCACTGTACATATATTTTTGACACTTTTGGGGACCCATACAGAAATATATTGAAATATATTCTGAAATTTAACAAAAATATATGAAATATAAGTATGAAATATATTTATTGGGCCAATTTCAAATATTTGCATATATTCCAAAATATATTCTGAAAATATATTTCAAATATATTTATTTTGTGTATGGGTTAACTCTTCTCTAAAAATACAGTTTTGTCCTGGTCATTTAATATCAAACAGCAAACACACATGCTTATCACCTTGAACAAAACGTACATAACTCTTATTAGCTGCATAAATCTAATATGTCAAATGACCTCAAATCCGTTCCTTTGCGCATAGATCAGTATTTTTGCAGTGATGTGGTTGTTATTTTGTGGTTTTCAATAACACCTTTAACCCTGCAGAAAAGACATTGTGTAACATAACCACATCTGCAGAAAACAGATAGTGCAAATCAGATAGAGAGATATAGTGTTTAGTGTAATACACGTTTCAACATCTGTAACAACTCCGCCTTTCATATTCCCATATTTATCATTAAAGTCCATAAACTGTTAAAATTAATGTCAAGTAGCCTACTAAAAGTGCTCAGAAGAGCATAAAATGTTTAATCTTTGCAGGTTTATGGTCAAAAATTAAATGATGAACAGCCAAATTAAAAATGTTCTTCCCAGTGTGGCTGTTTCAATCACACAGAAGAAAAATCACACACACTACCATGAGTTCACTGTAATGAAAAGAAAAAAAAGTCTACAATGAATGTTTGAATATTATTGCTATTAAATTAAAAAATAAATGACCTCAGTCTTAGAATAAGGGTTCACGGGGTTCTATTTAGAACTCTAGGGTTCTTGACTCCGTTTTAAAGACTCTTTGTGCAAAAAGGTTCTATATAGGGATGAATGTCTTAAATGATTGCATAATACTCTCATGTTTAACAGTTATTTCATTTTTTTCAAGTGATAGTTTGTTTATAAGTTGCATAAAATGTAACTAAAATTAAAAACGAATTAAAACTAAATTAATATAATTGATCCATGATGGAACCCTTAAAATATACAGTGCCTAATGGAAACTTTAAAATACTTTTTATTCTAATGGTATAAATCACGAAACATTAAATTGGAATTAATATATTTCTATATGTTTATATTTTTACTGTATTTTTACTGTATTTGTTTTTAATATTATTTATTATTTTGATTTCTTTTTTTCTTTTTTTTATGCATTTTTTCAAGCAAGAGCCGTGGGTTTGCTGGGATCACTGGATCAACTCCAGAAAACAGGTCTTCTGGACTGTGTGCTTTATCTGAGCGGAGTCTCTGGATCCACCTGGTACACACACACACACACTCACTCACACACACACACACACACACACACCCTCGCACACTCTCTCTCTCTCTCACACACACACACTCTCTCTCTCTCTCTCTCTCTCTCTCTCTCTCTCTCTCTCACACACACACACACACACTCACACACACACACACACACACACACACACACACTCTCTCTCTCTCTCTCTCTCTCTCTCTCACACACACACACACACACTCTCTCTCACACTCACTCACATACACATACACACACACACACACACACATACAAACTCACACTCACACTCTCTCTCTCTCACACACACACACACACACACACACACACACACACACACACACACTTGTTAGGACTGATTTTCCTGCTAAGACAAAACTCACCCTGCAATAAAGCCATAAAATGCACCCTGGACACAAGATCGCAAAGACAGAGCACAGGACATTGTCCTGTCCAAACTTATCTCTTTCTTTATCTCTGCATCCCCCCTCCCTCCATCCTTCCTCTTCTCGCGAGTCAAGTCACCAAAAGTTCACTAAGAATGTCTATATATCACATATGATGTATCTTGTGAATCTATTGTTTTTCCTTTTCATGTTTGCTATCATTTTAGGGAGCCTGTAACCAGGAACGACCCCCATACAGTGCTGTTTCAGTGTTTTCCCATTGGAACACACTCACACACAGTGCACTCACACACAGTGTGTCTCTGTCAGGAATGCATTGCTTACTTTTAGAGTCATCTTTGAGTAAATGATGTCATGTATTTATTATTTCTGAATTGGCTTTTAATCATTTACTTGTGTAATTGGCATGATACATTTTTACCTGACAAATAAATGTTTTGATTTAGATTTATTCTGAAGTTTTCTGGAATCATTATTTTAGTAGACTATGAGGAGGCTGGTGCTCCCGCAGCTCTGTGTCCAGGATAGGTCAAACTAAAGGCGCATATGAACGGAGCAGTAGCACGTCATCTGAAGACCTTTTGATTTCTCTCTATCACTGACTTGGCAAATTGTACGGAAGTGGCTAAATAAACTACACTTTTTTGTATGAGTGAGCAGTAGGCAACCGACTTAAGAGGCATTAGCAAACCCTGAACCCTCTGACCAAGATCAGACTGGCGAGGCTGTGTCCGTGAGATCCACGTAAACCCGGGGCGTGTGACTCTGTGCGGCATCGGGTCCCTTAGGGAATGAATAATTGAAAGTATGGGATACTCAGAATAATCAAAGATATAAATTAATTCATAATCAATATTTATGACTATTTTCTAATCAGAAACACAATCTTAATTTGATTATCATTTGAAATTGGAGTCAGATTAAGTGCAGAGCTAAATTAAGATTGAAACTAAATTCCAATAAATTAAGTGAACTTCACTGGAGCGCTGAAAAGACATACATGCATTATCCCTTTGCCAGGCTTTTGGACTCCGTCACTGGGCCAATGGGTGGTCTTTACAGTGTGGTGAGGACACGTCCCACCCGTCTCCACTGTAAAAAAAATAAAAATAAAAATAGAGGCTGTTTTCCCCCCAATTATTTTAAACACTTAACTGTGTTTTCTGCAGCTCTGTGAGGCAGCGCTCTAGCTGATGAAGACGAGAATGACAAATTTATCTGTGAAAAAATAAAAGGTGCAACTGAAATAATTTCTTTTTTTGTTTTTGAGGGGCACTAATTGAGGCTGGATCATAAAACGCTGTCAAAAGTTGTAAATTTACAATTTTATTTCTGATGCTTCAGTTTTCTCAGTGAAGAAATTTATAAAGACATTACTACTAAACTGTAATGGAATATTTAATTCAGGTGATGTCTGTGTATTTGTTCATCTAGCCACTGTACTAAACAAGAACCTTGGATTGTTTATTTTCTATGAGTTTGTGGAGAATGCTGTCAAAAACAATTCATGATTTAAAATGCGACTTTCAGAAAAACTACAAAGATGACAGAATTTTCTAAGTTAATTCTAAAATAAAATTTGTGAAAGTGAAAGAAATGTTTTAAAAAAGAGAGTTTATTTTCTTCAAGTCCACAGGGCCAAATGTGCACAAAGTGAAAGATACACCAGTATACTAATTCACTATACACATAAAGTATAGCCTACTATAGGGATTTTGCTTTGATTTTGTTTTATTCTTTTGTATGACTGATACTGTGCTGCAATCATTCATTTCTTTCATTCATTTAGTTTGGGAGGTTCTCTCTACTAAAGCGAGCTGAGATTTGCTCTCATGGACACTGATTTCTCTTCTCTAAGGGGAGTTTTTGAGCATGTGCATAATCACATTGTGTTGGTGAATTTAACGTCTTACACAATTCAAAACGGAACTTCTTGCTGTGAGACGAAAGTAAATGTTCACATTTTACATCACACTACCCTAAATTCAAAGTTTTCCACTGGATTTGTGGTTCTAAGGACGAATTTTGTTACTGGAAGGTAAGTATCTCAAATTTAACCAATAATTACACTACTGTATATAACTTGTATAAATATGCAGAAAACTTGGCTTACGAATCTGAGGAAGATATTACAATGATATCATAAATAAGTCGAATCTCCTGTGTGTGTGCGTGTGTGTGTGTGTGTGAGCTATCCCGGTGGGGACTTAATACACAGATTGATCATCATCATCTTCTTGTTCTCCTTCCCTTCAACCTTGTGTGACAATATATATCTTAAAAATTAAAACAGTTTAAATATAAATGTTAAATAAATGTATTATTTAGCCTATAATAAAAAAGTATCAATATTTACATTTTACTATTTATGTTTCCCAATTGAATGTTTGATTATCTATGCCATGAATTTTGATTCAAGGTATTATTTAATAATCTAATGCCAATAATTAGTATGTATTCAGTGACCTAAATTTTTGTGTGATGGTGGAAACAGCCACAAGAACATTAATAATCGCCTGTTAATAACTGAATTTCAACCTTAACCAAGCAGACATGTTCTGGGCTTCATTAACTCTTTATTGTGTTTAACATGAATAGCCTTTGTGTTTTAAGTAGCACATGAATAACAATATTCATAAACTCGTACAAACCTTTAACTCAAACTGCAGATAATGATTTACAAAAATCAAAAAGCTTAGTTAATAAATAGTCAATGAGTTTTGTTTGAGAGTTCAGAGGAAATTGATTTCATTGCTGGTTTGCATGATTTGAAAATAGAAATACTTTCACTGAATTAAATATTTCACATATTTCAATGACCCCCTTAGTGTTACATGTCTGTGTGTTTTTGGACTTTGTTCAGTTTTCCGCCACTCCTTGTTTCCATCATCACTGTCATCATTAGTTCATTTGGTTCAGCTGTGTGTAGTTAATTATCATGTTAAGGTCCTTTGTCTGTCCCATGTATATATTCCCTGTGTTCTCCCTCAGTCTCTGTCGGTTCTTGTTGATGTTTGGTTGTGTTTTCCTCTAGTTTCTCCTAGTTCCAATGTGTTTGTTCAGTAAATTCTTCATTCCAAAGTTATTCCTCATCGTGTGTATTTCTTAGTACCACCATTCATAACACTTAGGGCCCTATCTTACACCGGGGGCAATGCAGCACCAAACGTGACGCAAGTGTTTTTTGCTAGTTTCAGTCCGACGCAGTTATCTTTTTCACGTCCTGCGCCACGTTGTTTAAATAGCAAATGCATTTGCACCATTTGTGACCCATTGGCCGCTGGTCTGTGAAACAAGTGTGTGTTCTGGCGCATTGTTGGAGCGTTGCTGTTTTGAGGAACAGAAATAGACTGAGCCATTGACCGACTGAACCCTGGGCTAAAGTCAATGCAGCAATATTTTTTTTTTGTTTAAAGAGCGCGTTAGTAATGTGCGCCACTGCGCCTATAGGCGGGTCCACAACGCACGTACACTCTGCTTATTACACACACAGGGACACACAGCAGCACACACACATGACAAATATTTAAAATAAAAGAATTACAATGTAAAAGATTATTATTGTGTACATAAAGATATGGTTAATCCCGCTTGTCCCTTAGATGGTCTGTTTGCGCACTTTTACCTCGTGCATGAGCAGATCCGTTTGCGTTCTGGAGATGCGTTCGGTCTTTCCACGATCAAATTCTGTCATATAAATATCGAATCTGCCATGGCGCGAGCGCAACTGGCATTTAAAGGGAATGGGAGATGAGACTCTGATTGGTTTAAGGCATGTAAATCCCAAAACGCACCCATTACTCATTAAGAGAATAGGGACAACCATTTTAGACCATGTGCCGGGAGCGCCGACCATTTTTCCCACGGTTAAACTAGCAGAAGTGGATTCGGACACGACCTAAGTGAACTTGTGCCGTGCGCTTTAGACCATGCGCTTAGATCGTTAAAATGGGGCCCTTAGTGTCAGTTCGACACCACACCGAACGTGACTGACAGAAAGGGAACTACAAGTTTTCCTGCACTAATACTTTCAGTTCCACTCGTTTGCGCATTGTCCCGAGGACAAGCCCACAACAGGGGAAGTATCATGAATATTAATGAATACTCAACCCACTGGAATAGTTTCTAATGGGAACTGAAAATTACACAAAAACGGCTTTATCCGAAACTGAAGAAAGGAGTGGTATACAGCAGAACCAAACATGATACCATGATACAACATAAACATCCCAAAAAAAAACTTTTTGCTTGTGTATTTAAGTGTTCATTTTATTTGATCTGTTTCTGATTTTTATCTTTTACAGATAGATAGGTTTTACAAGAACAGTGAGTATATGTTTTAAAGCTTTTACAACAGGGAAATTAATAGCCTTAAAGGGTTAGTTCACCCAAAAATGAAAATTCTGTCAGTAATTACTCTCCCTCATGTGGTTCCAACCCCGTAAGACTTTTGTTCATCTTCGGAACACAAATTAAGATATTTTTGATGAAATCTGAGAGCTGGTTCACTCCTCCTGGCTTATGGACACCTTAACTTGCTGGCCCAGAAAATGTGGTGACGTGCAACACAGACGCGCTACGCTTAAACACTACGTAAAAAGACTCGAGGTCCAGAGAGAAGGAAATGAAAAGTGGAATAAAGTCATTATTTTTGTTTGTTTTTGCGCACAAAAAGTATTCTTGTCGCTTTATAAACTTAAGATTGAGCCACTGGAGTCACTTGGACTATATTAACAATGTCTTTAATACATTTTCTGGGCCAGCAAGTTAAGGTGTCCATAAGCCTATGGAGAAGTGATCCAGCTCTCAGATTTCATCAGAAATATCTTAATTTGTGTTCCGAAGATGAACGAAAGTCTTACGGGGTTGGAACAACATGAGGGTGAGTAATTACTGACAGAATTTTCATTTTTGAGTGAACTAACCCTTTAATGTTATTATAAGTGACAACAGTAGTATGAATGAATCTAGACTTTAATGCTTTGATTCTTAATTAAAGCTTTGCCAAAACCAGTGGCCTGATGCAAACTATTAAACACTATAACTTCCACTGTTAGCAACTTACATTAAAAACAAAAACAAAAACACACGCTTAATAATTGACATTTGAGGTAAAACCAATTTTGATCAACAGAATTATATAAGATGATCAAAAGATTTTCAAAAGATTTATTAGTTTTGGAATTATAGATTTTAACTTTAATGTTGACTCCATTGTTTTATAGATGAGTGCATCCAAACCCCAGGAAAGGTAATTCTGCTCAGATTACTTACACAATTACTGTCAATTACAAACTGGATAATTCTGCAAATAAGACTTATTCTTTATTTATTAAGACTTCAATGTATTTAAATTCTAAAATCAAAATATGAAATAGCAGTATGTGGTGTTAAATTCAGCACTGGTCTGTCTGTCGCTGCAGTGGTTCGGTGAGAATCGAACACTCTCTGAATAAGAAGGAGAAGGAGTTTGTAGCCAGAAGGAGAAAAGATGTTCTGCAAAGCCTGAAGAATCTTCAGATACACTGCAGTGAGGTAAAACCTTATTGTATAGGCTACTTTATATCTGCCTGGCTATTCCTTTTTCTTACAAATGTCATAACTGATAAACATGAAATGTTTGCAAAGTCAAACTGTGTGTGTTTCAGAATGAGGTGCCAAACATTGCATTACTGGGATCTGGAGGAGGAGAAAGAGCCATGGTGGGTTTGCTGGGATCCCTGGATCAACTCAAGAAAACAGGTCTTCTGGACTGTGTGCTTTATCTGAGCGGAGTCTCTGGATCCACCTGGTACAAACAACACACACACACACACACACACACACACACACACACAGGTTGAATGTCATAAATGAGAGCTTATGTTGTTCCTCTGAAGGTGCATGGCCTCCTTATATCAGGAGCCAGACTGGTCCACCAAACTAGAGACTGTGAAAGACAAGATCATCCAGAGACTCAGCGGTCCTGCAGTCAGCTGGGGAGAGGCTTATGACAAACTGAAGAAATATTACAAGGAGAAAGACATATTCAGCTTGACTGACGTCTGGGCAGCGATGTTCGTTACAGTTTATGTGAAAGAGGTCTGTAACTATTCATAATACAATCCTGTATGATCTTAATGAGCTGCTCACATTCAGTATAAAAAAGTGCTATATTTTTAGTAGGCTATTGATATGTATGACACGCTAAATTGAAAATATGATTTCGTTAGACATAATAACGAGAAACTTTTTTCGTAATTATTAGCAGGGCAATCCATAATAGCACCTCAAAGTAAACAATTGGACACAAAATATTGATTTAAAATATTATATTAGCTAATTAAATGCAAAGCTTCCACAAAGAAAAAAAAATTTTTTGTCACTGAACAAATTATTCTCTTCAGATAGACGAACACACACTCTCAGATCAGTGGAACCAGAAGAGTAAAGACCCGTTTCCAATCTACACAGTGATCGACAAGCAATGCAAACAGAGCAATGATGGAGGTCTGTGTGTGTGTGTGTGTGTGTGTGTGTGTGTGTGTGTGTGTGTGTGTGTGTGTGTGTGTGTGTGTGTGTGTGTGTGTGTGAGAAAGACAGACAGAATTAATGAGTTTGTTTCAGCTGTTATATGGATGTGTTCTCTTTCATCTCGTGTTCGAGATCCACCTATGGGAAGGGCATCCGTACCTGACTTCTGCAGAAGCATCCAATTGCACCAAGTCTGGCTAGACAGACAGAAGCGCACAGCCAATGCCAGGTAAGGCCCCACCCCCTTACCTGAGAGCATATAACGCCTGCATTCGCTGCTGTTCTCCAGTAAGTATATTCGCTTCTCGTGCGGTAAGCGGGGCAAAGCTGGTGGATCTCTCCACTCGATGTTTCAGAGAACCGGGGTTATGACAGTAACCTATTGTTCTCTTTCATCATCTTGTGTTCGAGATCCACCTATGGGAGAGACATGGACAGCTCCCCGATTGCCCAATACACTCACAGTGAGGTTCAATACAGCAGCACTTTGGGACTTTTTCTCGCCCGTTCCCTCTTCCCGAAAACTGCAGCCACTGCCTGGCTTTCCAAGAAGCTACTGCGCCGCAGGCATAAGGTGGCCGCTACTAAGAGTGTGGATTTCGAACAGTCGGACTCTGATAGGGGAAATGGCGACAAGATCGCGAACCCTGAGGACTCCAGGGGAGCGCCAGCTTTGAGTTCCTCATTGGCAAACAATCCACCCGGCTCCGGGGACGAGGACGACGCAGGCCTTCTCGAAGGCTTGGAGGATGAGGAGCCTATCCCGCCTTCTGTCGCTCTTCAAGCTCACATGCCTGCTCCTTTACCCCAATCCGTCCTCGATGAATGTTGTGAACGAGTGGCCGCTCGCCTCAATATTGAATGGCTGGCATTGCAAAGTGCCACCGACCAGTAGAGGGACATCTATGATCTGGAAACTCCTGGGACCGCCTCCCGGCCTGAGAAAGCAACTTCTCCCTTTTTTTCCCTTTTGTGCCAAGTACATGAAGCAAAGCTGGGGAGACCCGCTCGACCTTAAACAAGGCTTTGTGGGTCTCAAAGTGAAAGACATGATGGCCTTCGGCATGGGCGATCCCCCCGCCATTGAGCCTTCCATCGCCAGACACCTCAACGCTTCTCAAAGTGGGCTGCTCGCCCCTCCCAAGCCTGTTCTCCCAAGCAAAATGGATTGTTTCTCGGCCATGAAGGGCTTTGAGTCCATGTTCGCAGGCGAACAGCCCGCCAGACGCCTGTTCTGTTCTTCATATTCATATTGTTAAAGAAATGGAGGGTCTCTTTTGGCGAGGTCAGCTCCCCATACTGGTGGCTGCCCACCCTTTGTTCAAAGATAGGGGTGAGACTAAAATGTGACAAGATTTCTTGTCAAGTGAAAAGCTGTCTCGTATCGCCATGACGGAGCGTGAGGGTGAAATTAGCATGGAATATGAACTTTGTCATTGAGGATTTCTATAAAATATTGTGCAAAAAATCTTGTCTCGTCTCATTCCCGTGATCCCAATCTTACGTCTCGTCTCATTTTGTGAGATAAGTGTCTCGTCACACCCCTATTCAAAGAGGCTTCACAGTTGCCCAGTGTTTCGCCTATCAAGGCAAATGTTACAAGTTCACAGTTCTCCCGTTCGGGCTCTCATTAAGCCCAAGAACATTTTGTCTGTGTGCGGAGGTGGGCTTAGCTCCCCTGAGACTGTCAGGTCTGAGGATTTTTACATACATAGACGATTGGCTTATTATAGCCGAATCGAAGGAGAAAGTGTTGCAGGACACTTGCCCTGTGCTCACACACATCACATCTCTCGGGTTCAAGGTGAATGTGAACAAAAGCATTTTCACACCCAGTAATAGTGTGATTTTCCTGGGCTTGGAGCTGAACTTAGTCTCCATGAGAGCACATCTCTTTCAAGAGCGCGTTCTCTCTCTAATGAACTGTCTGTCATAGTTCAGAGAGGGGGTGAAAGTACAATATCACACATGCCTCAAACTGGATGGTCTTATGGCTTCATCTATCCAAGACTTGCCCCTGGGACTCCTGAGAATGCAGGCATTCAAGAAATGGGTTTTGTCACTACATTTCAGCCCAAAACGTGATCTTTGCTACTCTGTAATAGTCGGCCGCATGCATGGCAACTCTGCGCCACTGGAAGAGCGTGGATTTTTACGCACAGGGAATCCCTCAGGGGACGGTTATGATGCAAAAAACAACCATTGTCCTATGTTCTTCTCGCTAAAGGACGTGAACGCGCCAGACTTGGTGCCATTGGATGCTTCTGCAGAGGTCAGGTACGGATGCCCTTCCCATAGGTGGATCTCTCCATTCGATGTTTCAGAGAACAGGAGTCACGACAGTAACCTATTTTTTCTGTCTGCAGACCCCTGGTTTGAGTTCACTCCATATGAAGCCGGTTATTCCCTCATTCGAGCGTTTGTGGAAACCTCCAGCTTTGGCAGCAAGTTTGAAAATGGCCGTAAAATCGAGAACCAGCCTGAGATTGACATGCTGTACCTGCAAGGTAACAAACTCTGTTTTAAAGGACAGTTTATTCATATTTATAATATCAACTTCTACAGATTGTCTATTGTACACTGTACATTGACCTGAATTAAAGAATAGTCTAAAATTGATCAATAGTCTCTGGTATGTATATTGATCTGGAGATCAGGTCTGTCAAAACTGAAATATAAACATTACAGTCAGAAATATTGAAAATCATTTAAAAAGTAATTTCACCAACACAATGAGGTGCTGCTTTTTAACATAAAACTTCTCATTACACTGTGGTTTTGTCATGATTCCTGTCCTGTGTTTCCCTTGTCTTGTGTGGACTTTTGTTATTTCCTGTTCTGTGCCATGTTTTGTAGTCCTTTGTAGTTTTTCTTGTTTATTAGTCTCTCCAGGTGTTGTTATCTTGTTTAGCTTGTTTGCCTTTGTATTTAAACCTCTGTGCTTCAGTTGTTGTTTGTTGGTCGTTGTAGCTGTTTCCTGTTCCATGTTCCTGTCCTGAGTTCCGTGTTCCGTTGTTTTCCCTGGATTACCTGTTTGTTTTATTACAGTAGTGCTTGCATGTGGATTCTCTCTCCGCTTCGTTCCTACCTCATTGTTACAGATTTAAAGGAGAGATCCTTAACAATAAGAGCTTAAATGATAACTTTATGCATCAGACAATTTGATGACACATGATACAATGCTACATTTTGGTTTATTGTAAACAGTTTTAAACTTAAATGTGTTTTTTGCAGCTCTGTGCGGCAGCATTTTAGCTGATGGAGACGAGGATAAGAAATTCCTCTGGGAACGAATAAAAGGTGCAACTTCATTTAGTTCTGTCTAAAGTTGACAGTCATTTCATTATCATGTGAACCTTAATTCAATTTAACCCCCCCCCCCCCATCCCCCAGATTTCTTTCATAATTTCCTGCTTATAAGAGAAACAGGGATGTTTGAGGAAATGAGTAAAGGTAAAGCATTTCTTACAGCTTTTATTTAT
>NC_139967.1:1984905-2014544 GCF_963993115.1 Abramis brama | reverse complement strand
GAAGTTGCACCTTTTATTTGTTCCCAGAGGTATTTCTTATCCTCGTCTCCATCGGCTAAAATGCTGCCGCACAGAGCTGCAGAAAACACATTTAAGTTTAAAACTGTTTACAATAAACCAAAATGTATCATTTTATCATGTATCATCAAACAGTCTGATGCATAAAGTTATCATTTAAGCTCTTATTGTTAAGGAACTCTCCTTTAAATCTGTAACAATGTGGTAGGAACGAAGCGGAGAGAGAATCCACATGTAAGCACTACTTTAATAAAACAAACAGGTAATCCAGGGCAAACAACGGAACACGTAACTCAGGACAGGAACATGGAACAGAAAACAGCTACAACGACCAACAAACAACAACTGAAGCACAGAGGCTGAAATACACAGGCAAACAAGCTAAACAAGATAACAACACCTGGAGAGACTAATGAACAAGAAAAACTACAAAGGACTACAAAACATGGCACAGAACAGGAAATAACAAAAGTCCACACAAGACAAGGGAAACACAAGACAGGAATCATGACAAAATCACTGTGTAATGAGGAGTTTTATGTTAAAAAGCAGCACCTCATTGTGTTGGTGAAATTACTTTTTAAATGATTTTCAATATTTCTGACTGTAATGTTTATATTTCAGTTTTGACAGACCTGATCTCCAGATCAATATACATCCCAGAGACTATTGATCAATTTTAGACTATTCTTTAATTCAGGTCAATGTACAGTGTACAATAGACAATCTGTAGAAGTTGATATTATAAATGTGAATAAACTCTCCTTTAAAACAGAGTTTGTTACCTTGCAGGTACAGCATGTCAATCTCAGTCTGGTTCTTGATTTTACGGCCATTTTCAAACTTGCTGCCAAAGTTGGATGTTTCCACAAACGCTCCAGTGAGGGAATAACCGGCTTCATATGGAGTGAACTCAAACAAGGGGTCTGCAGACAGAAAAAATAGGTTACTGTTGTAACCCCGGTTCTCTTAAACATAGAGTGGAGAGATCCGCCTATGGGAAGAGCATCCGTACCTGACCTCTGTCTGGCTAGACGGACAGAAGCACGCAGCCAATGCCAGGTAAGGCCCCAGCCCCTTACCTGAGAGCATTTAAGGCCTGCATGAGCTGCTGTTCTAGCCTGGATGCCAGCCGAACTTAGCCCTGCCCACAAAATGTTTAGATCGGGAAGTTCGGTCTGGACTTGATCCGTTGAGGAGCTATTATGGCCGAACAAAAGTTGTTCAGACCAATCAAATTGTCAGGGCGGCCTTTATACCACGATGGACAGATGATCAACAGTAATCATCCACGTCACCAAAGAGCGCATGGGTTGAATTCGTTTACAACAAAGATGACTGCCGCTGGAGAATTGAGATTTCACGAGTTCACACGTACAAATAAGTCAGATAGAATAAATGCATATTTGGCGTGCTGTCCGAGGAGAGGCTCCGGGATCGGTATTCGGCCCGAACCCAAAGTACTCCCCCTGTATTCCTGCCTGTGGAAGAACAAGCTGAGAGTGAGTGGATGGATGCTGGAAACTCTCAAGGAGTTGACAGAGTGAATAAATATATGCTTCCTCTTAGAGTTCTCAATGGGTCGGGTCGGCCCGACAAACCCGACGGGACCCGCGGGTTCGGGCCGGGTTCGAGTCGAAAATATAAGCAAATGACTCGGGTCGGGTCGGACCTCGGGCTTAATCTTTTCCACTCAGTGAAAAAAAACAAATCACATCACAAAAAACACACATTTATTAATCATCGCTGCTGTTCACCGTAAAGAAAGTCTGGCTGCTGCGTGCAACGCATGGTGCAACATGCATCATGGAGAGGGGCGGCGGCAGACCTGATGCCGCTGCATGCACGCCTTTAGCCTGGAGAAGAAGATGGAGTTGGTGAAAAGTAAAGTTGCCGCAGGTGAATTCACCGTCGCTACTACAGCCTATTTATATATTTAAAGTTTATTGTTTCAGTTGTTTGTATTGTTTGTATTGTTAAAAGGCATGAACATTAAAGGTTGATTTGAATTCCCGTCTGCTGGTCATGATAATACTTTAAAAGCCATGGGCCGGGTTGGTTCTGGTTGTAATTTTCAGGCCCGTTGAGAACTCTACTTCCTCTCATGCTGATAGGGTAGACATCATGGTAATTGTTTGATGACAAGTTGATTGGATTGATGATTTGAACGTGCTCCTCCCGAACTTTGTTTATAAAACATCATGTATAGATTCCGCCATTGCGTCTGTTATAGAAGATTTCGACCACGATCAAGGCATTTGTCGATCGAAAACATGAATGAAAAACATACAGTACGTCACTTACTCCATTGCTCTGATTGGTAGTAGGTCTATCTAATTGAGTGCAGAGGCATTTTCTTTCCTGGTTCGGTTGAAACACGCCCCAGAATCACAGCCCAATGGAGCAGTATCAGACTCATACTCTGACTAGAATCCTCCACCATCGTCACACTATCAGTGAACTGTGATTCGTGCTGCACTGTGTGCAACTGCAACTTGTGCTGGATGAGCAGAGCAGACATTTACAATAGTTTACAATGGTTTTTATTTGGATAAAAAACAGCAAAACGACAGTGGAGGCATGTAAGGTGAATGTAGCGGTGGCATATTCTATGCTAATTTCACCCTCACGCTCCGTCATGGCGATACCACGAGACAGCTATTCACTCAACGAGAAATCTCGTCACATTTTAGTCTCGGGAGATCTCGTCACTCCCCTATCTTTGAACACAGGGTGGGCACCCTCTATGGGGAGGCTGACCTCACCAACAGAGACCCTCCATTTCTTTAACGGGGGAATAAGAAGAGCAGAACAGGCGTTCGGCGGCTGTTCACCTGCGAACATGGACTCAAAGCCCCTCGTGGCCGTGCACCAGGGCGGCTGCTTGAGTTTGTGATCAGAGGGAGTGGATTTAGGGGCTTTCTTGGCCGTGGCGAAGGATGTTTTCCCAACGGGGGATTACCATGCTGCGCTGGCGGTTTGCCTCGAGGTTTGGCTCTGACTGGCATGTTAGATGGCCGTGGAGGCGGAACCTGGCACGACACTGATTTCCGGGGAAGAAATGGATTAAATGCCTCGTCCTCTTTCTTTTTGATGTTGCCCATGGCGAAGGCCATCATGTCTTTCACTTTGAGACCCGCAAAGCCATGTTTAAGGTCGAGCGGGTCTCCCCAGCTTTGCTTCATGTGCTTGGCACAAGTGGGAAGGACAGGGACAAGCTGGTTTCTCAGGCCGGGAGGTGGTCCCAGGAGTTTCCCATCATAAATGTCCCTTTACTGGTCGGTGGCACTTTGCAATGCCGGCCATTCAATATTGAGGTGAGCGGCCACTCGCTCACAACATTCAGTGAGGACGGACTGGGGTAAAGCAGCAGGCGTGTGAGCTTGAGGAGCGACAGAAGGCGGGATAGGCTCCTCATCCTCCAAGCCTTCGAGAAGGCCTGCATCATCCTTAGGGATGGGAACCGAGAACTGGTTCTTCTTCAGAACCGGTGCCCAGTGAATCGATTACTTGGAACCGTTAGCATGCCTGCTTAACGATTCCACTTATCGGTTCCGCTCGTTCAAATGTGACACGACGTCACACACGTGCTGCGTTGTTTTGGTTCAGAACGTAGCAAACACTATGAGCAAACATGGCATCGAGGCAGAAGCGCTCTGACCGCGTCCTAACTACATGTGACGCGACGGCGCGACACGATAAAAAGTATCATTTTCCATGTTAATCAAAGTTTAACCAGCCGCGACATGCGACGATTCTATTTGAAACGGATCCTATTTTACTGCGACGTCGCGCTGGAACAACAATTTCAAAGTGTGGCAATGATAATATCAGGTACTATTTATGTGCTTTATTTAATGTTAAAAGCGTGTATAATGTGTGTATAAAGACTGAATATCATTTAGTGCTCCCAGCTTTGTAGCTGTAAAAACAACAATGGATAAGTCACATCAGATCTTGAAATTAAACAAATGGAAACAAAAATGTTCAAAATGTGAAGAAAACCCATGTATTATTTGACAAAGATTGTTTTAGTAACTCAATAGCCTAATCCAAATGAGCACTGTTAATATTCCAAAAGGCACAAGCTCTTCCTTAACTGTTTTCAGTCTGTGTTTTTAGTTTTTATGGCACATAAATGGCAGTTTTATTTATTTTTTTGTCCGGACCAATAAATGTGAAAATTATCAATTTCCTAATCCTAAGGCACTCTTCTTTATAATCTTTCAAGGCACACACTAGCGTGCCATGGCATACTGGTTGAGAAACACTGCCCTAGGCTATAGGTCCCTGGACTTTACTTTGAGAAGTAGCTCACCTACTTTTAGGTTTGTTCTGAGGTTGCTACACATAATTTGTGTATACTCTGTGCTGTGTCTTCTGATCAGATATTAAAGCGAGTTAATACAAACAAATTTGTACTTATTCCCTCCCAATAAGAATCGATAAGAGAATCGAAGAGAAGCGGACTTTGAGCGATCAGTCCAACTCAAAGCTGGCGCTACACTGGAGTCCCCAGGGTGCGCGATCTCGTCGCCATTTGCCCTGTCAGAGTCCGACTGTTCGAAATCCACACTCTTAGTAGTGGCCACCTTATGCCTGCGGCGCAGTAGCTTCTTGGAAAGCCAGGCAGTGGCTGCAATTTTCGGGGAAGAGGGAATGAGCGAGAAAAAATGCGGACAGTCTAATGTGAAGTGCAGCGTGGGCAGCTTGCAGCATGACACAGCTGAAATGGAGAGCGAGACAATCACGTCCAGCGGAGGCTGATCTGAATGATATGTCCTCCTGAAGACAAATGTGCACGTCCAAACAAATCCACGAGCTGTGAGAAATATGTCCAGAGTTCGCGAGAAGCGAATGCCAACTGGAGAAGAGCATGCAGGCCTTATATGCTCTCAGGTAAGGGGGTGGGGGGGCTTACCTGGCATTGGCTGCGCGCTTCTGTCTGTCTAGCCAGACTTGGTGCCATTGGATGCTTCTGCAGAGGTCAGGTACGGATGCCCTTCCCAAAGGTGGATCTCAAACACGAGATGAAAGAGAACACATCCATATAACAGCTGAAACAAACACATTAACTCTTTCTTTCTCACACACATACACACAGACCTCCATCATTGCTCTGTTTGCATTGCTTGTCGATCGCTGTGTAGATTGGAAACGGGTCTTTACTCTTTTGGTCCCACTGATCTGAGAGTGTGTGTTCATCTATCTGAAGAGAATAAATTCTTCAGTGACAAACAAGCTCAAGTGGAAACCTCCTGCTAGAAATTGTTTTTCTTTGTGGAAGCTTTGCATTTAATTAGCTAATATAATATTTTAAATCAATATTTTGTGTTCAATTGTTTACTTTAATTATATATATATATTTTAATATATTAATTAAATATATACAGTGCATAAACTGCTGTGTTCTACACAGCTTTGACCAGCTGATATCACTGCGTGCTATTATGGTTTGCCCTGCTAATAATTACGAAAAAGGTTTCTCGTTATTATGTTTAACAAAATCATATTTTTTAATTTAGTGTGTCATACATATCAATAGCCTACTAAAATATAGCACTTTTTTATACTGAATGTGAGCAGCTCATTAAAATCATACAGGATTGTATTATGAATAGTTACAGACCTCTTTCACATAACCTGTAACGAACATCGCTGCCCAGAAGTCAGTCAAGCTGAATATGTCTTTCTCATAGTAATATTTCTTCAGTTTGTCATAAGAATCTCCCCAGCTGACTGCAGGACCGCTGAGTCTCTGGACGATCTTGTCTTTCACAGTCTCTAGTTTGGTGGACCAGTCTGGCTCCTGATATAAGGAGGCCATGCACCTTCAAAGGAACAACATATGCTCTCATTTATGACATTCAACCAGTGTGTGTGTGTGTGTGTGTGTGTGTGTGTGTGTGTGTGTGTGTACCAGGTGGATCCAGAGACTCCGCTCAGGTAAAGCACAAAGTCCAGAAGACCTGTTTTCTGGAGTTGATCCAGGGATCCCAGCAAACCCACCATGGCTCTTTCTCCTCCTCCAGATCCCAGTAATGCAATGTTTGGCACTTGAAACACACACAGTTTGTCTGAAACACACACAGTTTGTCTGAAACACACACAGTTTGACTTTGCAAACATTTGATGTTTATCAGTTATGACATTTGTAAGAAAAAGGAATAGCCAGGCAGATATAAAGTAGCCTATAGGTTTTACCTCACTGCAGTGTATCTGAAGATTCTTCAGGCTTTGCAGAACATCTTTTCTCCTTCTGGCTACAAACTTCTTCTCCTTCTTATTCAGAGAGTGTTTGATTCTCACAGAACCACTGCAGCGACAGACAGACCAGTGCTGAATTTAACACCACATACTGCTATTTCATATTTTGATTTTAGAATTTAAATAAATTGAAGTCTTAATAAATAAAGAATAAGTCTTATTTGCAGAATTATCCAGTTTGTAATTGACGTTAATTGTGTAAGTAATCTGAGCAGAACTACCTTTCCTGGGGTTTGGATCCACTCATCTATAAAACAATGGAGTCAACATTAAAGCAAGCGTATGTTTTTGTTTTTAATGTAAGTTGCTAACAGTGGAAGTTATAGTGTTTAATAGTTTGCATCAGGCCACTGGTTTTGGCAAAGCTTTAATTAAGAATCAAAGCATTAAAGTCTAGATTCATTCATACTACTGTTGTCACTTACTGTATAATAACATTAAGCCTATAAAAAGTAATATAAAAAAGATGGCGCCGGTGAGGTCGGCTGCCGTCACGACTGCTCTGACCACTTTTTCTTAGTTTTGTTTTTTTAAGTCAGTTTTTAGCGTTTTTAAAATAATCAAATTACCACTATTGAGCACATTAGTTATGATAGAGACACTCTTGTTTCTATTGGTGTACAATGTACTCACAATTCGACGCTTTTAACTCTGGATCCGAGCTGGCCGAGTGAGATCCTGAGGGAGAACAATGGACGTGGCGCGAAGCGGCGGCCATGAGGGAAACGAGCTGGCGCCAGAAATAGGCTGAGAGCCCGTGCACACCGCACACCTCTGCCCAGCATCCTGCTCACCAATGTCCAGTCATTGGAGAACAAACTCGATGACCTCAGGGCCAGGATAAAGTTCCAGAGAGACTTTCGGGACTGCAATCTCCTCTGCTTCACCGAGACATGGCTGAATCCAGCGGTGCCGGACCACACCATCCAGCCGGCCGAGTTCTTCTCGGTTCACCGCATGGACAGGACGCGGGACTCTGGGAAGTCAAGGGGAGGCGGCGTGTGTTTAATGGTGAACAGCAGCTGGTGCAACAGCGCGAGCGTTGTTCCTCTCACACGCTCCTGCACACCAAATCTGGAGCTACTGTCCATCATGTGTCGCCCTTTTTACCTCCCTCGGGAATTTACATCAGCCATAATCAGCGCCGTTTATATTCCACCACAAGCGGACACGGACACTGCCTTATGTGAGTGGCATGAGGCACTCACACAACACCAGATACAACACCGGGACGCTGCGCTTATTGTGGCGGGGGACTTTAATAGTGCCAATCTCAAACGCGCAGCGCCAAACTTTTATCAGCACATTACCTGCCCCACCAGGGGCGAAAGGATACTGGACCACTGTTACACTATGGTCAAGGACGGCTACAAGGCACAATCTCGCCCCCCGTTTGGTAAATCCGACCACGCCGCCATCTTCCTCATGCCAAAATATAAACAAAGGCTGAAACAGGAAGTTCCGGTTCAGAGGGAGGTCGCGTGCTGGACGGACAAATCGGTGGCCGCGTTACAGGACGCACTTGATGACGCAGACTGGGACATGTTCAGGAACAGCTCCGATGATGACGTCAGCGTGTTTACGGAAGCGGTTGTGGGATTCATTGGGAAACTAGCGGAAGATACCGTGGAGAAAAAGACTATCAGAACGTTTCCCAACCAGAAGCCGTGGGTGGATAAAACCATCCGCGACGCTCTGAGATCTCGCACCGCTGCCTACAACACGGGACTTGCGTCGGGGGACATGGAACTGTACAGGGCTGCGTCATACAACGTGCGGAAGGCGGTGAAAGAGGCGAAGCAGCGCTACGGGAGAAAACTAGAGTCACAACTTCAACAGAGTGACTCTAGGAGCCTGTGGCAGGGACTACGGAAAATAACGGATTATAAAGCAAAAAAAATCGGTATGACGAACGCGGACGCGACTCTGGCAGATGAGCTGAACATTTTCTATGCTCGTTTCGAGGCTGCAGCTAAAGACGCTAGCGATGCTAATGCTAGCGGCGCTAACGGCTGCAGACAGGAAAACACTGCCAGCACCGGAGGCGCGTTCGTCATCACTGAGCATGACGTGAGGAGAGCCTTCAGGAAAGTGAACACCAAGAAAGCAGCAGGACCAGACGGCATCTCAGGCCGTATTCTTAGAGCCTGCGCAGACCAGCTAGCACCTGTGTTCACTGAGATATTCAACATCTCTTTATCTCAGTCGGTGATCCCCACATGCTTTAAAGAGTCCATCATTGTTCCCGTTCCGAAGAAACCTTATCCTGCTTCCCTTAACGATTATCGCCCTGTAGCCCTCACTTCAGTAGTGATGAAGTGCTTTGAACGCCTGGTCAGAGACTTCATCATTTCTTCATTACCTGACACACTGGATCCACTACAGTACGCTTACCGTTCAAACCGCTCTACGGATGACGCTATCTCTCATCTCCTTCATACATCTCTTACTCACCTGGACACTCGGAGAGGGAATTATGTGAAAATGCTCTTCATCGACTATAGTTCTGCATTCAATACCATAATTCCCTCCACACTCACCACCAAGCTGGAGCACCTGGGACTTAGTTCATCAATGTGTCAGTGGATCTTCAATTTTCTGACTGGCAGACCACAGGCAGTAAGGATGGGCGGACATGTCTCAGCCTCACTCACTCTCAGCACTGGAGCTCCCCAGGGGTGTGTTCTGAGCCCCCTGCTGTACTCTCTGTACACCTACGACTGTGTGGCCACTACCAACTCCACCACCGTTATTAAGTTTGCTGACGACACTGTCGTGGTGGGCCTGATCACGAACAACGATGAGTCGGCCTACCTAGAGGAGATTGGAAATCTGGAGAGCTGGTGCCAGAGGAACAATCTCCTCCTGAACGTCAGCAAGACAAAGGAGCTGATAGTGGACTTTTGTACGAAGCAGGAGAGGAACTACCAGACCCCCGTCATCAACAGGAGCCCAGTGGAGAGAGTGGACAGCTTTCGATACCTCGGTGTATACATCACGCAGGACCTATCATGGTCCTGTCACATCAACACCGTGGTGAAAAAGGCCCGGCAGCGTCTCTATCATCTAAGACGCTTGAGAGACTTCAGACTGCCCTCTAGGGTGCTTAGGAATTTCTACTCCTGCACTATAGAGAGCATCCTGACGGGAAACATCACAACCTGGTTTGGAAACAGCACCATGCAGGACAGACGAGCTCTACAGAGGGTGGTGCGATCAGCTGAGCGCATCATCCGCGCCGAGCTCCCGAACCTGCATTCGATCTACAGCAAGCGGTGCTGGACCAAGGCCAGGAAGATAGTGAAGGACCTCAGCCATCCTAACAATAGACTGTTCTCTTTGCTGCGGTCTGGAAAGCGCTTTCGCTCCCTGAAGGCCAACACAGAGAGACTGAGGAGGAGCTTCTTCCCGCAGGCGATAAGGTCTCTCAACCATAACACAACACAGGACTAATAATATATTTTTGCAATATCCAACACTGACTGGGTATCCATGGCCACCCTGGATACACTCATGCACACTTTGCACTACATATTTATATTTATATTTTTATATTTTCATTTATATTTTCATGTTATATTTTCATATTTTTTTATATTTTCATATTTCTATCTTATGAACCACTGCACAAATATATCATATTTATCATATTTATATTTTCATCTATGGACCACTGTGCAAATCACTTTAAAATAAGACACCTATGAGTCACTTTTTAAGCATATTTGCACATCAGAGCCATTTCAAACTTCTATACTTCTGTTTTTGACAAATTTTTATTTTTATATTTCTATATCTGTTATATTGATATTTTTTCTGATATTTTTTCTATGGTCAATGGCAGTCGTGTAAGCATTTCACTGCATATCGTACTGTGTATGATTGTGTGTGTGACAAATACAATTTTGAATTGAATTAATTTCCCTGTATATCAGAAACAGATAAAATAAAGTGAACACTTAAATACACAAGCAAAAATACTTTTTTGGGATGTTTTTGTTGTGTTATCAAGGCATTAACTCTGCATCTAAATAATCTAGAGAGAGAGAGAGAGAGAGAGAGAGAGAGAGAATGAAAAGTGTTTATTTTAGAGAAGTCCACAGCTTCAAACATGCCCATATTGTTGAAGAAACACTTGTAAACTCATTCACATATAGACACACATAGTAATACATGAAGAGTTCAGATGCAAAAGCCTCTAAGTGCCATCTGAAATTTTCTTCTAGAATGATAATTTTTATCAAGCCCATATATTTAAGTTCAGTAATTTCACTTAAATGACAATTAATAGGTAATTTTTATTGCAATTTAAGTGAAATTACTGAATTTAAATATACAAGCTTGATAAAAATGATCATTCTAGAAGAAAATTTCAGCTGGCACTTAGAGGCTTTTGCATCTGAACTCTTCACATTTGAAATACATTTTGATTTGATTTTGCTGTATACCACTCCTTTCTTCAGTTTCGGATAAAGCCGGTTTTGTGTAATTTTCAGTTCCCTTTAGAAACTATTCCAGTGGGTTGAGTATTCATTAATATTCATGATACTTCCCCTGTTGTGGGCTTGTCCTCGAGACAATGCACAAACGAGTGGAACTGAAAGTATTAGTGCAGGAAAACTTGTAGTTCCCTTTCTGTCAGTCACGTTCAGCGTGGTGTCGAACTGACACTAAGGGCCCTATTTTAACGATCTAAGCATGGTCTAAAGCGCACGGCACAAGTTCACTTAGGGCGTGTCCGAATCCACTTCTGCTAGTTTAACCGTGGGAAAAATGGTCGGCGCTCCTGGCACATGGTCTAAAAGGGTTGTCCTTATTCTCTTAATGAGTAATGGGTGTGTTTTGGGACTTACGTGTATTAAACCAATCAGAGTGCAATCTCTCATTCCCTTTAAATGCCAGTTGCGCTCGCGCCATGGCAGATTCGCTATTTATATGACAGAATTTGATAGTGGAAAGACCGAACGCATCTCCAGAACGCAAACGGATCTGCTCATGCGCGAGGTAAAAGTGCGCAAGCAGAACATCTACGAGACAAGCCGGATTCACCATATCTTTATGTACACAATAATAATCTTTTACATTGTAATCCTTTTATTTTAAATATTTGTCATGTTTTTGTGCTCCATGTGTGTTTAATAAGCAGAGTGTACGTGCGATGTGGACCCGCCTATAGGTGCACATTACTAATGCGCTCATTAAATAACAAAAAAAAAAAAATTGCGCCATTGACTTTAGAGCAGGTTTCAGTTGGTCAATGTCTCAGTCTCAATCTGTTTCCTCATTTTCAGACCAGCAGCCCATGGGCGCACAAATGGGCGCAAATGCATTTGCTATTTAAACAACAGCAGGACGTGAAAATTATAAATGCGTCGGACTGAAACTAGCAAAAAACACTTGTGTCGTACTTGACACTGCATTGCATGGGTGTAAGATAGGGCCCTAAGTGTTACGAATGGTGGTGCTAAGAAATACACACGATGAGGAATAACTTTGGAATGAAGAATTTACTGAACAAATACATTGGAACAAGGAGAAACTGGAGGAAAACACAATCAAACATCAACAAGAACCAACAGAGACTGAGAAAGAACACAGGGAATATATACATGGGACAGACAAAGGACCTTAACATGAAAATGGACTACACATAGCTGAACCAAATGAACTAATGATGACAGTGATGATGGAAACAAGGAGTGGCGGAAAACACACAGACATGTAACGCTAAGGGGGTCGTCCTTGGGAGCCCCAATCACCTCTGAGAGTATCAGAAAAGGCCAATGGAATTGGTGTGTGGAATTTGCATGCCAAGCCACGCCCCCGGACATACGTGTATATAAGGCGCTACTGAAAGCAGAAAGAGAAGCATTTTCTCTCAATGCTGCTGGAAATATGGCACGTTTCAGCGGTCTCTCTCATTGTGCACAGATAAGTGTGAGAGTGCGTTGGACATCATTGGACATGAACATCGTGCCCCGCCCCAGTTCAATTCTTCTCAGAGGTGTACAAGGAAATAAAAAAGCCATTCTCAGCCAAAACACGCCTCGCTGCTTCCTCCGTCCTCACTACCTTCGTTGGTGGGGTGGCACGGTGGTACTGGGACGTTCCACAGTTTGAGCATGTGATTGCAGAGCATTTATGCCCGCAAAACGACGCCAACTGGAGGAATTGGCCAAGGCTCCTGTCCAAAGCGTGTAAGTTTACCTCATCTCTGGAGACGAGGGCTTACACTGCTCCTGGCCAGGCCACCTCCACCAACCTGCAGGTACACCAGGCCAAAGCGTTGAAAGACCTGTACAAGGATAGTCCTGACCCAGAGCCACTGCAGGAACTGTGTTCGGCAACCGACTATGAAGGTTACGGCGTAGGCCCTGGGTCGGGCGATAGCCCCGTTAGTGGTCCAGGAGCGCCATCTGTGTTCTGTTAAGTTCTGTTAATGTAAAAAACTATTTTATGACGTGTAAACGGCCCCCAGTTTCCGTGCATGTTTAAGGCCAGACGAGTGTTTGAGCTGTGTTGATAGTATACGTTAGTCTGTGTACCAAGGTAAAGTTAGCTAGTAGCTGTAGCCTGTCACTGATTGAGTAGCTACACTATTTGTTCAGATACTTTGCTCAAAACCAGTCGGAGTTATGTAGGGCCCTATGAATTCCGTTTTAGTTTTCCAAATTTCGTTTTTTTTGTTTTATTGCCCGCGCATGTTACTGAGAGAAGCAGAGAGAGAGAGAGAGAGAGAGAGAGAGAGAGAGAGAGAGAGAGAGAGAGAGAGAGAGAGAGACCCTTCTCCGGCCACGCGCGCACACTCTCACAGTCTTCAAACTGTCTTGCTCTCCCTCCCTCCCTCGCGCATATTAATGTTAATTGAAATTGATATTACCATCAAAATCAATAGAGAATTGACACGATGGTAATAGGTCGGAAGACCGAAGTTTCACGTGAAGCATTCAGAGATTTTTTTTTCCTGAGTTACCGCTGCGCTGGGTGTGAATTGTACTAAAATAACGTTGCCTTATCTTCTCTGAAAAGCGTTCCGCACATTCAGCTGACATATACCACACTTTAAATAAACGAACAAAACCTATCCAGTGATGAAATGTTTTCTGTGTTCAAACTTCACAGAGGCAATTTATGAGATCAATGTAGATCGGAGGAGAATAAAAAAGTGTTGGAGGAGAACAAAAAAGATTTTTATTGAAAGATTGTCACACTCTACAGCCAATGAGCCGATATTGTTAACAGCATGTGCGCGCCTGTCCAATGACAGTGTAGTGACCATACATTTCAATTGAATGTTTGATTTGAAGTGATAAGTACACAGGTTAATTTCTAAGAAAATGTATGCTTCACGTTGTATTAGAAAGGACAGTAATGGTAATAGTTCATTTAAATGTTTTGAAAGGGAAATATATTAAAAGATGAATGTTACATGTAGCCTATGTTTAAAAGAGTAATCAACTTAAAATCAAATCAAAAGGGCTCAACTTAACTCTTGCAGACATCAACTTAATTATTAAGTTCATGTTACTTAGAAATGTTTTTTATTGTGGCCAAAAAACTTAATTACTTGCATTCATGTTGAAAATTAAGTTCATGTTACTTAGAAATGCGTTTTATTTTATTACCTAAAAGGTAATTCACCGTTCTCAAAACATCGCTTTGAATTAATGTAATTCTGCCAGCAGTCTTAACGTAAAAATTCTAGTGGAAAACGTTAACATATTTTTTGTTGTTGACCCAATGTTTTATTTTTTAGAGTGTAGCTGAAAGTTTAAGTTTTAATATTTTATTTGATTTCAGTGTTTAATTTATTTATTTCAAGTAATGAAAAAGTGTTTTTTTTTTTTTACTATAACAACCCTGGTAATATGTTTTGAATACAGAATACTAACTGAAACTGATGAACTGTCATCAAATCACAGATTCTTCTGTAGAATAGTTTCTTCTATAGAATACTTTAATGAGTTGTCATGACAGAATAATGTTGATAATTACATCAACTTAATAATGTATGTAATTTAAACATAAATATATGTGTTGATTAGTTTAAAACAATATTTACGTTGTAGCAACCCAATTAAATTGGCTTGATAACGTCTCGGTTACGTATGTAACCCTGAGTACAGGGAACGGAGACGTGTCGTCGGGGGAGTTCCCTGACGAATTGGGATCACGCTAGGGAGACCAATTGCCTTCGAGTGAATTAAAATGAGCCAATGGAAATTGGCATGCGAGATTTGCATTCCGCAGCCCGCCTACCAGCGCGGGTATAAAGGCAGAAGCAACGCATACACAATGCTTTTCGCTGAGGAGCCGAACAGTGTCCAGTCCTCCGCGAAGGTACAGCAACATGGCGAACACTGCGGAAGCCCAGCCTGTCTGAGGAAGGCCTGGAATACACATATGTACTAACCCACTGGGGTAGTGAAACATATGGCAGTCCCTGAGGTAGTCCCAATCCGAGGGAAGTGGGAGCGTACTCAACAGGGACGACAGAACGAGTCTGTCAAGGGGAAGACATGGCTAAACTGCACATGGCATCATGGGTCACCGTAGAGACCACTGGAAAAACACCCAGTCTACTAGCAACTCCTACTAGAGGTAGCAGACCTGGCGCCAGACAGTCCGCCACGCCTGGCACCGGAGGGGTGATGGAGGAACTCACGAGGCTCACCAACATAGGGCGCCAACGGAGCAAAATACGCACGTATCCGACGAGGCGGAATGGCGTAGCAAGCCGACACAACCTATTCCCTCGCACCACTGGCCGTAGCGAGTACTCGGGAGGAAATAGGTTCCACACGTAGGCTATAAAATCTAGCGAACGTGTTCGGTGTCGCCCAGCCCGCAGCTCTACAGATGTCTGTCAGCGAGGCGCCTTGAGCCAAAGCCCAGGAAGCGGCAACAACCCTAGTAGAGTGAGCGCGCAACCTGGGAGGACAAGGCTCACCCAGAGACTCATACGCTCGGGTGATAGCATCCACTAACCAGTGAGCTAACCTCTGCTTGGAGACAGCCTTCCCCTTCTGCTGGCCTCCGTAACAGACAAAGAGCTGATCTGAGGTCCTGAAGCTTTGCGTTCTGTCAATATAAACCCGCAGGGTGCGGACGGGACAGAGAAAAGCTAGGGCTGGGTCTGCCTCCTCCTGGGGCAGCGCTTGCAGGTTCACTACCTGATCCGCGAACGGAGTGATAGGAACCTTGGGCACATATCCGAGCCGGGGTCTCAACACAGCGTGAGAAAGGCCCGGCCCAAACTCTAGGCACGATTCGTCGACCGAAAATGCCTGCAGATCCCCGACCCTCTTAAAAGAGGCCAATGCCAACAGGAGCGGTGTCTTAATGGACAGGATATTAAGCTCTACTGTCAACAAAGGCTCAAAGGGAGGATTTTGAAGAGCTCTAAGTACCAGAGCTAGGTCCCAAGAGGGTACAGAGTGCAAAATACAAGGTGGATTTAACCTCCTAGCACCCTTAAGGAATCTGATGATCAGGTCGTGCTTCCCCAAAGACTTAACTTCTACTGCATCGTGATGTGCAGCAATTGCGGCAACAAACACTTAGAGGGTGGAGGGAGACAGCCTTCGCTCCAACCCATCTTGCAGGAAAGAAAGCACGACTCTGATCGGGCAAGTTCGGGGGTCCTCCTGACAGGAGGAACACCATTCGACGAACAGGTTCCACTTAGACGCGCCTCGTAGAGTGGGCTCTAGCGAATGTGATGTCCTCCGCGTCCCGTCCAGGGACCAGATATGGAGTTTCCAGAGGTCTGGACGCGGGTGCCATAGAGTGCCCCATCTCTGAGAAAAGAGGTCCTTCCTCAGAGGAATCGGCCAAGGAGGGGCTGTCGCGAGGAGCATGAGTTCCGTGAACCAAGTCCTGGTGGGCCAATACGGTGCCACTAGAAGGACCTGCTCCTCGTCCTCCCTGACCTTGCACAGGGTCTGTGCAAGAAGGCTCACTGGGTGGAAACGCATACTTGCGTAGGTCCCAGGGCAAGCTGTGAGCCAGGGCGTCCGTGCCGAGGGTCCCCTCGGTCAGGGAGTAAAACCACTGGCAATGGGTCGTGTCTGGAGAAGCAAACAGGTCTACCTGTGCGACTCCGAAAACACTCCAAATCAGCTGGACCGTCTGGGGATGGAGTCGCCATTCTCCTGGCAGGGGAGGCAACCGTGAGAGCTCGTCTGCCACACGGTTGAGCTCCCCTGGAACATGAACGGCACGAAGCGAGTTTGAAGAAGGTAGAAGGTTTGGTGACAGCACAGGGTAACTTTGACCCGGAGCGTACCGCTCTGCCAAGCCCACCTCGGGACTCGATCGTGAAGCCAGCGCTGAAGCGGTCTCATATGTAACAGGCTGAGCGGCGTTACTGCGGCTGCCATATGCCCCAAGAGCCTCTGAATTTGTTTCAGTGGAACCGCTGTCCTGCCTCAAAAGGACCTGAGGCAGGTGAGCACTGACTGGACGCGTTCCTCCGTGAGGAGCGCAGTCTGGGCGACCGAGTCCAGTTCCATACTGAGATAAGAGATCCTCTGCACGGGGCGGAGTTTGCTCTTGTCCCAGTTGACCTGAAGCCCCAACCTTCTGAGGTGCCGAAACACCACGTCCCTGTGATCGCACAACACATCTCGCGAGATAGTTGAGAATGCGAACGCCTTGTTCTCTCATGGGAACAATGGCAGCCTCCGCACCTTTCGTGAAGACACGGGGCGACAGGGCCAGCCCGAAGGGTAGGACTTTGTACTGATACGCTCGACCCTCAAAAACAAACCGTAGAAACGGTCTGTGTCGAGGAAGAATCGAGACGTGAAAGTACACGTCCTTCAGGTCGATCGCTGCAAACCAATCCTGGGGGGATGCCTTCAAAAATGCGCTTCTACGTGAGCATTTTGAACGGGAGTTTGTGCAGGGCCCGAATGAAAACTCGCAGGTCCAGGATTGGCCGTAACCCACCGCCTTTGTTGGGTACAATGAAGTAGGGACTGTAAAACCCAACCTCATCTTGGCAGGAGGGACCGGCTCGATCGCGTCCTTCACCAGCAGGACACAGATCTCTTTCCGCAAGACAGGGGCATCCACTGACCGCACACGGGTGAAGTGGATGCCTCTGAACTTGGGAGGCCGGCGTGCAAACTGAATTGCATAGCCGAACCGGATGGCATGGATAAGCCATCGGGACAGACCCGGAAGCGCTAACCAGGCTTCTAGAGACCGTCCCAACGAGCCAATCCGAACCACCGGCGTACCCGCGGAGTGGCAGCGAGGTGGAAGACAGGGACCCGACTCTGGTGGCGTTGTAGCGACCGAGAGTGGGGTCTGGGCGTTTTAACTTGACACCAACCTGCTTCCACCGGGGGGCAGACGGCAGAGAAGGCCCGTGGGCATTCTGCTGCGGGCTGCCCGGTGGCGAGGGGAGGGAGAGAGACGAGGAACGAGGCCCTGACTCTTTGTGACCTGGTCTCTGCGCCTACGGGCCCAGCTATCCGCGAGCTGGGGAGAGGGGAACGGGAGTGGCGCCGTTCGGGGCGGCACGCACTGCCATTCTGACCCTCTCGGACGGAGGAGACTGGTCTTACTGGTCTGCCAGACTCGACCGTGAGGGGAAACGAGGAGCGAGGCCTGGGGGCATCGAGACCTGGTTTCCGCCTCCTCACCCAGAGAGAGACGAGAGTGACAAGGCCGTAGCCCTCACTGTCATCTGAGCGCTGGGGCCCGTGAGTGACTCAGAGGAAGTGGACTGCTGAAACTTTGGGTACCGCTGACTGGATGACCAGCGGCGGAACAGAAATGAAATTCTCCACCCGGCCCTCCCCCGGGGGAAGGAGTGGTGATGACACGCACTCCCGAAGAGCAGACATCACATACTCCGGGTCGCTCCTCTCAGGGTCGTTTCCCTTCCCTTTGCTGGGGGGAAACAAACTCCGAGTGTGCTGGTTTTGAGGCGCTTCTGGACCACCAGTGTGGACATCGTCTGACCGAGGGCCAGCGCTGTGACTAATCACGGTCAGTCACTAAGCGCAGCTCCACTTCGAATCAGAACTACCCACGTGCACTGAATGTGCAGGGGTAGTGAGAGAGAAAAAACTTCTGCAGATTTAGGCATGTTTGGCTTGCCATATTGGCACCAAAATGCTTCCATACTGCCAAAATTTTTCACACGCATCCAGGCACTTTAGACCCAGGAAGTGTGGCTGTCAAATCTGAATCTTCAGCACGAGAACACACCATTACAGTAGGAACTCAGCATCATTTTCAGAGTATAACAGCCCTCTCTCCGATGTAGCTATCGACATCTGTCCTCCCCTGGGGCCCCGAATGAAATGCTTGGTCCCTCATGAGAAAGACCAAAATCCCATTCAAAGCCTCGACGGCACACGGCACGCTGAGCGGCTCAAGCCTTTATGAGAAAGGGGAGACGAACAACGTGCCGACGTGGTCATGCACTCATGAGAGAACATGAGCCACCCATGAACGCAGTCTCAACACACTGATTAGGCATGTGAAACAGCGATCATGGCCGTCAACCAGGCATGCAAGACAGTGAACGTGGCCATCGCCTCGATGACACACGGCACGCTGAGCGTTCAAGCCCTCAGGCAGGACGAACAACGTGCCGACACGGTCATGCTCTCATGTAGAGAGCACAAACCACCCACGAACACAGTCTCAGCATGTTTTCGATGCGCTAGAGGAGAGAGTGGTTCGTGCTCACTGTAACCCTCAGATCACCAATGTTATCTCAATGTTAACTCACCTCATAGAGGCACGCGAGTCTTGATCTTGACCGCGCATCTTGAGCGCCGAATGACGCGCGCTGGGTTGCCGTGCACACGGCACGCTGAGCGGCTCGAGCCTTTAAAAAGGGGAGACGAACAACGTGCCGACGTGGTCATGCACTCCTGAGAGAACATGAACCACCCACGAACGTAGTCTCACACACTGATTAGGCATGTGAAACAATGAACGTGGCCGTCAAATGAGGACAGGAAACGATCGCATCCAGAAACACACAAGTGAAACGTCATCCTGAAAAGGACGCGATCTTCACTCGTGTTGCTCTTTCAGGAAGAAAGTACTCTCTTTATCGTGCTGAAGCACACAGGGACCCAACGCGGCAACACAGCGGGGAAACTGCAAGCCCGCTGTGCGCACTCAATCGTTTACCAGCTGTGAAAACAGCTTTTGAATTAACAGTGTGTAGATGCAGCCGATAGACAGGAAATCGCGCGGTCGCTGAAACGCCGTCACGCCAACACAGAGAGATCCCTTCCCGAAACAGCAGACTCGTAGAGCGTAAGATAGATACAATCTTAAAGCTCATTCACTCAGAGAGGACACAACCGGTCGGCTCCGAAGCTAAAAGCATTGTGTATGCGTTGCTTCCGCCTTTATACCCGCGCTGGTAGGCGGGCTGCGGAATGCAAATCTCGCATGCCAATTTTCATTGGCTCGTTTTAATTCACTCAAAGGCAATTGGTCTCCCTAGCGTGATCCCAATTTGTCAGGGAACTCCCCCGACGACACGCTGGAGTTCCCAGGACGAAAGGGAACTTAATTTTTCCACACCATTTGAGTTCAGGATTTCAAAGCTCCTCCCCAGCAAGGAGCAAGTTCAGACATGTTTTAGGCTGACCAGTATGACACAAAGGACATTTCAAGGTGAGTAATCTGAGTTTTATTTCATTTACAAATAAATTCTCTCCATTTAACTACAGGTTTAGCTACACCTGGTAATACAGTTGATGTTAGCAGTGTAATTTGACCAGGATAGCAGTGGATAAGAATGTAAAAATGGTTTAATTGAAAAATATGCTCAGCCAGAGAGGGAATTTCATTTGTGCTGTAAATAGGAAAATAATTTAATACACTGACACATTTTTAAAAATCTGTCGTCATTCACACAGATAGCATTCAAGTTGATGCCACCTTTATGGCCAAACTTGACAAGTGTACCCCAAAACTGATGGACCTGGCCTTATCAAAGGGAGGAGCTAAAGGAGAAAGAATCAGAAAGATCAGGGACATGCTTCTCGAGGTATTGTAAATTATTTAGACCATCACACTAGAATAATTTAGATTTGTGTTTAAAATGTCAAGTTGTTGTCATTCACCTGTTCAGATTAAAGTATATTTATCAGAGGCGGACAGAGTACACAGCTACATTACTTGAGTAAAAGTACAGATACCCCTTGCTAAATTTTACTCAAGTACAAGTAAAAGTACTACAGTCAGATGTCTACTTAAGTAAAAGTACTAAAGTACTTGTTTGTAAAAGTACTTGAGTATCAAGAGTACAAGAGTACATTTTCTAAATATTGCATTACTACTGCCACAGTGCTTACATTGGTAAGCACAGCAAACACTTGAAGCGAAAACTATCATTAACTTGTTCAGAAAATTTAAATAGTCTGGCGAGGTGGGGCCACGGCTTGGCACATTCCCGGGATGCGATATTTTTTTCCCCCAGGATGGTAGGGGAAGACTCATGAATATTCATTAGGGAAGTCATCCCTGATTGGTCTGATGACCTACCCCTAAACCTACCCGTCACTGGGGGTCTTATGACCTCCCTAACCCCGCCCCTAAACCTACCCGTTACTGGGGTTAAGACCAATCAGGGATGACTTCCCTAATGAATATTCATGAGTCTTCCCCTACCATCCTGGGGAAAAAAATATTGCTCCCGGGATGGACCTGCTGCGTCTTCATCCATTGTGTCATCCATGGTTTCGTCTCTTATCTAAATCTGACCATGGAGTTGACTTTGGCGGAAAGCTGAAGGTGATTGCTGATAGGCTGTCCCAGTCAGTGGCGCCTGCACAATCCAATCACATTTGAGAGGGAAACAACAAATTGAGGGTTTCCGAGATGTTTCTTTTTTCCTTTTTTTTTTTAGAAGAAGTAACGGGTACTCACAGTTATGGATAGAAATGTAGTGGAGTAAAGAGTACAATATTTGCCTCTCAAATGTACTTGAGTAAAGTTATGAGTACTCCCCAAAAATGATACTCGAGTAAAGTACAGATCCCTCAAAATTGTACTTAAGTACTGTACTCAAGTAAATGTTACTGTCCGGCTCTGATATTTATTTACTGTTGGCACTTTCTCTTTATTCCTTTTTCATTTTTATGGTAAGGTGGGCCACTGCCTACCGGTGTATGTGTATCCTGATGACATCGCTATAGGCTATCATTTGATGGTACTACCAAGAGTATCACTGGTTGTTCCCTCATCATAGGTCACACAATCACTATTCAATTCATACATTAATCTAAGTTCTTGTAAAAGAGAATCAAGAAGGAATAATATGGTTGAAATCTTAAAAGTTTACTGAATGACAAAACAGAGAGAACACAAATATTTAACCCCCTGGGGTCGGCAAATGCGCGGGCGCGTTTTGCTCGATTTTTTTCACATAGCAGCAAAATAAACTTAAAATGCTCCGTCATTTATGGTCATACAGATTTAAGAAATATGAAAAAAATTAACTGTTAAATGTCTACTTTTTTATGTGTCCACTTACAGGTGAAAAAAAAACATTGTGTTTTTGTAAAATTAAGAAAATAAACAGGGTGTGCTTTCTTCCTGTCCGTCTCGTGAACTTTTTTTTTGGAGCATGTCTCTAAACTTAAACAAAACTCAGCGAATACTATTCACCCAGGCATGAGCAATATATCTTTATAATCATTCAAGTGTGTACTTTTAAATTATCTAATTCAAAACTAAATAAAATATTATCTGTTTATGTAATTTGTGTGAAAAGAGAGAGATGTCAGTCGTTCTCATCTCAGCTCATTATTTTTAATGTGATCCCGCCCACGGAGAGCGCGCGCTATTCAAACGCAAATGACTGAGGCAATCCATGCAAACTGTGAACTCCCCCATATCAGCTCGAGAAAACACATCAACTTTAATCAGATCATTGTTTACACCGTCTCGCAGCGCTGTGAGGAATAATACTATCATAATAATAATAATGGAAAATGTACCTCAGAAGTGCTGGTATTTCGAGGAGCAATGGATCCTGAGCTATGGAATACTGTAGTAAGTTTTTTTCATTCTCAAGTGAATCGCATTTCTGTGTGTGAATGAATAAACGGCAGAGATGCGCGCTGTTTACCACAGTCTCTAAAAAGACAGTTTAAATTTGAATCGCGTTTCTGTGTGTGAATGAATGAACGGCAGAGATGCGCGCTGTTTACCACCTCGCAAAAAGACGGTTTAAATTTGAATCACGTTTTTGTGTGTGAATGAATGAACGGCAGAGATGCACGCTGTTTTCCACAGCTCGCAAAAAGACGGTTTAAATTTGAATCGTGTTTCTGTGTGTGAATGATCCGCTTTTAGCAAACTATATTGCTATACTGATATGAGTAAAAATCGACTGAAATATGTTGAAATAAAATGTATTTGTATAAGCAACGTATTAAACTGCAAATGAACATTTATATTTCCTATAATAAAAATGAAAGACCTATGTTACAGACATATAAAAGACAACATTTCGTTGATTAGTTTTGGATAGATTATAAATTTTTACTGTAAAATATCTGCCACCTCAAATAAGCTTTTGTTTGCCAGTTTTTGCTCATATGTTAAATATAGTATGTTTTGTCAAAAATAAAGTCATCAAATAATATGTTATTGTTCCAATGTAGCCTAGGCTATATTCAAAGTAATAAATCCTTAACTTTGAAATATGTATGTTAAAATGTATACTTTAGTTTTTACAAAGAAAGATTACACTTGAATTGTTGTTGTAATTGTAACCTTGTTAATAAAAAAATATATTTACAAGGTAGATGTAATTACACTTGAATTGTTGTTGTAATTGTAACCTTTTTAATAAAAAATATATTTACAAGGTAGATGTAAACAAACTATTAAAAGGTAAATATAAGCCTTTTCTTTAAATCATTTTTATTGTGTTTTATTAGTGACAAATTTGGGGAGAGGATACATTCCAAAACTGAAAATACAGTATGAGAATTAACTGCACAATTACTAGACATGTTTTCCTTGGATATTATACAATTTGCAAGCACAATTTGTGGAAAAATAAAACACTGAGATGCTTCCAACTGTGAACCAATTTGATAGAATATATATATATATATATATATATATATATATATATATATATATATATACATATATATATATTGCTCTTGCATTCTTTCTTGTGGCTCAGTGACACACCTGAATGAATGGCTCATTAAGTATGCGGGCCCCATTGTCTCCTCAGGTGTGAACTACTCAATATGCATGATGGTGTTGGATCGTTGATGCCCACTCGCATATTGCCTTTCCAAACAGAAAGTGTCTTGCAAAATTTAAATCAATGCATTGTTTTATGTGAATGATTAGGCAGAATGAATTTCAGATCATTTTGAAGAAAAAAAACTCTAGGCGACAACATCCATTAGTCAAAAGTCTTGTGGACACATATGTAGTATGTGTTTTGTGGCCTTATTTCAGAAACTTTAGTTTTTAGTTTTTTCAATAACCAAGCATAAACATTATTCTCTCAAAAATACAAACATGTACATACATGTTGCTCACATATTATGGTAGCTCTGTTTGTGCTAAATAGAGTGTAATTACACCTTTGCCATTAATATGTTTATAAGCAACTGAAAAAAGCACAAATGTCAGGGCATGTCAGAACATCTCAAGGACCCCAAAAACACCTTAGACCCCAGAGGGTTAAGAGAGATAGAGAGGGAGGCTTATATCCAGGGCTTCCAATGCAATGCACTTGTACATAATAATTAGGGATTTGGGATTATTTTCATAGTCGATTAATCTGTTGAATATTTTCTCGATTAATCAATTAGTTGTTTGGTCTATAATATGTCAGAAAAATGTGGATCAGTGTTTCCCTGTAGAGGGAAAAGTCTTTAACCTTGTGCAGGCTTGATTCCCTATGAAACTCTTGTACAGGTGAGTTTCGACATGCTCCCTACATTAAACCACTTTTTTTTTTTTTGCCTCGTTTTAAAGATTTCCTGTTGCGGCTGCTATTGAAAAGGCCAAAAATATGCCGTCCTGCCCCTCCGTGTTCGGCGATCAGGTTTCATTCTTGCGCAGCTTGTTTCACGAACGTGTCTTTTCCGCTCCGTGTGTGTGTGTCGGTGCGCTGCGCTCTCTGCTCAATGTTCTGCTCCATGTTTGCGCCGCGAGTTCTGCTCTGTCGTTAATGGCCCAAATGCTCGAATCATGTACCGATCGGCGATCACGCATTGGAAAAGAAAGTCCGCTCAAATAACGTGAAATTTAGAGGTGGATCAACGCAATTTAGAGGTGGATAAATGCACTTTGGAGGTGGGTAAACGCTATTTCCGAATTTTGGGATGTGCGCAAACGGCGTTTACGTGCGTTTAGCTTCCACTACATCCCTGGCTGTGAGTATTGAAAATAAAATAAAATTTTCACTTGGCACAGTGTAAACACACAAGGCAACAACGTACTCCTGCACTGCTCTCTTTCAGGTCAAATTTTAGGTATATTACACTGGCCACACACTGGGTCTACCCAGGTCAGTGATATCATAACAATGGGCTATTTAGTTTAATAAAGAGATGCAAAAAGACTTGTAAAAATGTGTATGGCTGTTGCTTTTCACTTAACCATTTGAATTATTTCATGAAACTTACTATTATTTTTATGATAAAATATTTTTGATCGTTACTTATTGATGCAACCTATTTTGCCCATTTGAGTAACTAGGTGCATGGTCATAAAAATAAAAAAAATAAAAAAAAAGTTAAAATAGAGTTAAAGTTAAAATAGAACAAAGTTTCCAGTGATTAACTGAATTAAGTAACTTAAAAAAAATCAGCAATAATAATCCAATTCATTAGCTCTAACATGCTATCTATATTTTCTCTTGCTTTACAAGAACACACAAGAGTTTGAGGAAGACATTGAAAGGCAAGTGATGACAATTGCCATCATCGGTGATCAACCTACTTCAGGATTTGACCACAAGACGGCAACCATTGTGGTTGAGGGCATCAAAATCCTGAATGGAATGGATATCTCAAGGTGCTATGCTCCACTGATGGGCATAATATATGCTCTGAATCTGTGAAGTGTTTCAGAAGCTGTTTCTTGAACTTGATGGACTGAAACCCAGTGCAAAAGTAATGCGTCTGAAGAACAGTATTTTCTGAAATCTCTACTTTTTTTTTTTTTTTTTTTTTTTTGTAATTTGAAGTCTACTGTAGGCTGATCTTTGTGTTATATTTCATACTGCTTGAAAAACTGAGGTTAATATATGAATGTCAGTAGCCTTTATATATGCTTGTAAGCCTTTATAAAGGCCTTAGAAGGGGTAGAGCCTCCGCCCGATTGTCCACCGAATCGTTTGTTTGTGCCAGAGGGGTATTGGTCCGACGTCATTCAGTGGGGTCATTGTTCCAGCATAGCGTGTCATCCAGGAGTAAATCGCACCAGTTTTTTGGTGAAGCAACGATTCTGGTGGCCATTAATGTCGCATCCGCAGTTTTGTTTTGGCTTGCTAGGTTTGTGCCACTGGCAAGACTTCCAATCGACCCCTGGATGGGTTACTCCAACCGCTGTCTGTCCCTTCGAGACCCTGGTCCCACATTGCGCTAGATTTTATTACCGCCCTCCCGCCCTCCCAGGGCAAGACGGTCGTTTTGACTGTCGTGGTCCGGTTCTCGAAGGCGGCTCATTTTATTCCCTTGCCCAAATTACCCTCAGCCAAGGAGACAGCAGTAACTGTCGTAGATCACGTCTTTCGCTTACATGGCCTCCCAATGGACGTGGTTTCCGACAGAGGACCTCAGTTTGTGTCCAAATTTTGGCAAGAATTTTGTAAGTTACTGGGGGCGACTGTCAGTCTCTCTTCGGAGTTTCATCCCCAAAGCAATGGTCAAACGGAGAGAGCCAACCAAGATCTGGAGAGTGTGTTGCGATGTTTGGTTTCCAAGAATCCTTCCTCCTGGAGCCAACAACTTTCTATGGTGGAGTACGCCCACAATTCGTTACCAGTGTCATCCACGGGCCTTACTCCGTTCGAATGTAGTTTAGGTTACCAGCCACCAGTTTTTGCTAGTACGGAATCCGAAGTCGCGGTCCCCTCCGCTCACGCCTTCGTCCAGAGGTGTCGCCACACTTGGACTAGAGCCCGTGAGACTCTTCTCCAAGTGGGGGCGCGCACCAAGGCTAAAGCCGATCGCCACCGGTCGAAGCCTCCCGTATACGTCGTTGGTCAAAAAGTGTGGCTTTCTACCAAGAATATTCCTCTCCGATCCGTATCTAACAAACTTGCTCCCAAATTTATTGGCCCGTTTCCTGTCACCAAGATCATTAGTCCGGTGGCAGTCCGACTCAAACTTCCTCCTGCGTACAGGAAAATTCATCCCGCCTTCCATGTGTCAAAAATTAAACCTGTGTTTCATGCACGCATTAATCCGCCAGTCCCGGTCCCCCCCCCCCCCCGTCGCGCCTCGTTGATGGGGAACCAACGTATTCGGTTAACCGTATTCTGGACTCGAGAAGGAGGGGACGCGGATTTCAGTACCTGGTGGACTGGGAAGGTTAGGTTGATTTGTGACACGATCTGCTTGAGAGTGAGCATCTTGAATTTGAGCTTCCCTACTGTGCGATTTAACAGGCGCAGATCTAAAATTGGACGCAACCCCCCATCCTTCTTTCGGAACTATGAAGTATCGGCTTTAATAACCTGACTCCCTGCTGGGAGGAGGAACCCGCTCTATAGCCTCCTTTTGCAGCAGAGTCTCTACCTCTGGTTCCATTACCAGAGCCTGCTTGGGGCCCACCACTGTGGACAGGAGATCTGAACTGAATAGCGTAACCGTTTTCGATCGTCTGCAGGACCCACTGAGAAATATTTGGAAGGCTTTTCCACTCCGACAAAAAATCTACTAAGGGTACCAGCCTCTCGAGACTGGCCTCTGGAATACTTTGAGCTGCAGACACAGTGCCCTGTAACGGCACACCGGCAGGGAACAACTGGTCTGACTGCTCTGAACCCCTCCTCAGAGGGAGCGAGCTCCCCTCGGGGAAAAACTCGCTGGGACCGTCCACGCCCTGGCATGAAGGCAGGGTTGGCAGAGTGGTCCCCTGAGGGCACCGAGAGAGAATGGGCACCGTGTAATGCGGTGAACTCAGTTTTCTCCCGGCGGGGACTACCTGTGGCGTCAGGACTTCTTCTATGACGCAGCCTTCTTGGCGATAATAACTGTCCTCAGATCAGTTTTACCCCTTGAAGACTTTGTCTGAGAGCGCCGCGCCGCGTCCCAGACTTTCTGTGGGGGAGCGCGAGACGTGACACTCTGCTTTTGTTGCGCCCAGTGCGAGGAACTAGCCGACGGCTGGGGATGATCTTTTTTACCAGAGACATGAACTCTAAGTGGGAGGAATTTTTGGAACGCCGCCACCTGTTTTTTTTCCTCCCGGAACTTATCGATGACTGTGTTCACTGAATCACCGAATGAGCCCGCAGGATTAAGCGGGGCGTCCAGGAGAAAATATTTTTCTCTCTCCTTCATGCCAGAAAGATTTAGCCATAAATGCCTCTCCGCGGCCACCAGGGCTGCCATAGAACGGGCGACTGATTTGTCTCCTTGGTGGCACGGAGGGCAAGATCTGCTGACTGACGTAGTTCTCTGACAGTGTCTGAACTAACTTCCTCACTCTTGCTCATATCTTTTAAAATCTCAGCCTGGTACGCCTGCAGAATGGACATTGTGTGCAGGCATGCCGCAGCCTGACCTGCCACCGAATACGCTTTGCCCACCAAAGCCAATGTATTACGGAGTGGCTTGGTGGGTAACATAGGTGCCTTGAATCTAGTGCCTCTTCAGCTTTCGGCATAGCCCCATACCCGTACTGACTAGGCCCAGCAATATTAGAATAGGTGGAAGTCTGAGGTATATAAATTCGAAAGGAAACCAGTCTTTTCCAGGACCTCGACACCTCAGTGTGGAGGTCTGGAAAGAACAGTAGGCACCTGCGTGGAGGCTGCAAACGAGAGGGCAGAAAGAGTTTATCTAGTTTAGATTTTGTTCTAGACTCCTGCCTATCTGCTGGCCACTCAATACTCAATTTTTGCACAGCTCTAGTGAGCACCTCTATTAGTTCCTCGCTTGCAGGAGACTGGGGTGACGAGTCCTCAGTATCTGCTGTTCCAATACTAACAACATCCAGCTCCTCAGAACTGAATAGTTGCAGTACTGGGACTTCAGCCTGGGCGGAAGAAACCGCAGCGCATGCTTCCAAACCCGGGACTGAGGCACTGGATCTGGCAGGTGGAGGCTGAGATAGGGCAGAGCCCGTCTCAAACCCCTCTTTCAGATCCATTTGCGAACCCCACGACTGAAGTCGCCGCTCTGCCTCGACAGAAGCGGGACCCGAGCCGCGGGGAGCGCGAACCGAACCACCCTCCTCAAAGAGTAATCAGTGGGAACGCAGCGTTCTAAGAGGAAAACGCTCGCAATGCTCGCAATCAGCTCCCTTGAGAGCTGACTGGGCATGCTGCATACCCAGACAAACAACACATAGTTGGTGTGTATCCCCACCCGTAATATAGCGAGTGCAAGGATAAACACACTTCCTATATTGTTGTTTACTCGCCATCTCTATATAGTTTATATATATATATATATATATATATATATAAAAATCTGGAAATAACAGAATGTTTTGGATTCTGTTATTTCCAGATTGTAATTCAGATAAAAACACTCCCATTTAAAGAGAACTCTAACCGTAACTGAAGAAGGGAGTGGCATCACATTATTATGCAATATTTTTTGAGGCTATGTGAATGCTTACAGATGTTTTTACAAAATAAACTCTTGTCTTACTGTTATTCTCAATCAATTTCATATTTCTCCAAACTCAGGTCACTGCTGTCAAAACAATTAAGATAACACAAAACCTTCCATATGTTTTCACACTATTTAGATGCAGAGGTAATGTCTCCACAACACAGCAAAACCAGCCTAAAATAGCTTTTTGCTTAGGTATTAAAGTTTTAATTTTATATGTTTCTGTTTTCATTGGGTTCGTGGTTTGAAAATGATCTGCTCCATATAGTTCAAATACATATTAGCTTTTACACTTCTATGCATTTAGGCATGGTATACACAATATACAGTAACCCTACGGTCCACACCCACCCCAAGGAAATTACATGGAACCCTTTTTCTGTTCTCTGGAGTTCATCTTTATCACCTCCATCTCCCACGATGATATCTAGACCTTTCCTATAAAAGAGGCTCTTTGTGTCTGATCTGAGAGTCGACGGCTGCTGTGCTGATACTGGTGAAGCATTACAATTTTACAAGACTATACAGGAA